>NC_052397.1:610000-915000 GCF_009389715.1 Phoenix dactylifera | reverse complement strand
ATTCATACAATTTGAAGTAGCCTTCCTCATTGTTACTCCCACAGTAGATTTTAAGTTTCATGCAATGGCCACATGAGTCTTTTACTGAAACCTTGTTGACGGAGATGGACGAAATTGGCAGATTGCAAATAAAAAGTAACTTGAATGATCTAAATAATGTTTTTTGAAGTGTAGGATGGTGTATGTGCAATAATATTCAAGTTGAGGGGGTCCAAAGGTTATTCTTGGCTTCCACAATTATGTCTGTGGATCAAATATGTAAACTAACCATCATCAATCGTACTTAACTCAGTCTGCAGTGAAGCCTCTTTATGTGTTTCTGTGTTTCATCCTTTTCTCCTGAAATCCTCTAATTCTTAAGAGATGGTATGAAAGTTCAGGTTTGTGTAGGATGAACAGAGAAAGCAGTCATCTGATTTGGATGCAGAATAGGATAGACAAAGAATTCATTCATCGCATTTGGATGCAGAATTTTTTCTGAATGGGTTTTTTAGGTGCGGCAACAAAATTGAGAATTATTAGCTTAACAAGCCCGTACAGGTCGTGGATTTTCAAATGTCAGTGAAATGCGCAACATGTGAGTCACTAAAGGGTAAAAGATTGATTCTTTCATTGGTTGTTCAGACAGATTGAATCTCCAACAGGCGATTTCTGTGATAAAGGTTTTGATGAATGACCAACTCACAATTTGCTACTTATGATGAGAAGAGGTGAAGCTTTAAGGTTTTCATGAGGTTCCATAAGAAACTGTAGCATGTTAGCAGTGTAAAAGAGATGAAACTTGAGGGAAATTTTGGACCATAATTTACTTGCCTAATGCAAATTAGGTGAATTAGTGTGAATGGAGTTCTGTAACACAGGAGTGTTTTTATCATAAATTTTAAGAGCAAACGCTCTATGGAAGTTAAACAAAAAAAATGAGTCAGCTGCATGATTGTTGGAAAAGTCTTCTTATGTTTGTCTTACTGTCCTATCTTGTGATCTGCATGCAACTAGATCTTTTGACTTATATGAAATAATGAAAAGGAGAGCGAGAGCACTTGCCAAATTCCCTGCAGCTCTTTCCCATTTGCTAACATTCATAGGAACAGGGGCAGTTGGAATAGCTCTGAAATTAAGGAAGGGAGAAAGCCAAGCAGGGAAGGAGTAGGCTCAATTGCAAATCTTCTGTTTTGTGGTTTTTTAGGAGCTTCCCTCCTTTACACATTTTAATATGTGTCTTGGAAATTACTAATATGGGTAAAGGTAATATATCTTTTTGTAAAATATGAACAGTTGTAGGATATCAGATTAAGCGCTCGATGAAAGTTAATGAAGTAATATTTTGGATTTAGCTATGAAGGGGCATAAGATGGTGTAGATTACAGTGGTTAGCGTATACTGTGAAATAGGTTGATGTCTCTCTGTCTGTCTGTCCAAGGAGATTTTTTAGGGATTGCCTTTGTCCACAAATGCAGCTTATTTTCAGTTAGCCTTTTTGCAGATGCTAGTGTTTGTTTGGCGGCGTGTCTTTATCTTTCTATCATCGATGTAGTTAATCTTTTTAAGTTTTGAGGCTGGTGGTTGATATGAAAACATTGAATATCTCGACGTAAATTTAGTATATAAATCATCTTTGTTTTCAGAGGATTTGAATTTCTCATGTCTCAAGTGTCATTCACTCTTGTTGCTATGCTATGTAGCCTCTAATTCCCAGTTGACTTGCTGAGCTATTGGTGGCTCTCAATTCTTGTTTATCAGAATTCTTTCTGGCCCAACCAGCAATACAGCAGTTCTTTATTCTATCACTTTATTACCATTTCCTGATGGTTACCTTGTTTTCATGTATGAAAGGCCTCTAATACAAAGAAGAACAAAATGCTCAGCATTTCCTTGCTATAGCTTTCAGTCTAAGCCAGAATTTTCTTGTATAATGATTGTGAGATACGTGATTGTTGCGCATGTTGATAATCCATACTATATTATTAAATGCGAAAAATAGAATATTACTGATTAAGATTTTTTCTGTCAAATGGACTAAGAATATTTTTAGTTTCTCTTTTTTACTTCGAAAAAAGAAGAAGTTAAATATATAATCCATGTGTCTTTGTTTGCTTGTTCGGCTCATCTATACATGACTTCTTCTGGACTTATCAAACTAATTGGACTCTATTTTTTCAAAAAGAAAATATCTATCCATTTATTGTCCTTGTATTTTTCTTTTCTTTTTCTCTTATTTTTTTAATTTATTTACTTATTTTTTTAATATGCCTTGTATGCTCCCATTACTAGTAAAAATATAAATATAAATCGAGTTGATCTTTTCTTCGCTCCAAGCTGTTTTAAGCTCAAAATCAAGGCCTTGACAACCTTTCACTGCTCTTTTTGTTGAAAGAAAGGAAAAAATAGCACCATTCACAACATATTTTCTTTTATGTCTTTCTTATGAAGCCATATCAAGATGATGGCACAAATCTTTTTTGAGATTGCTGATCCAGTGGTGCATGCAAAAGTTGGTTACAGGGCGAATTTTGGAGGTTTCTAAACTTAATATGGAAACTCCTTGCGAGGCTCATCTCGTGGGGTGCAGCCTAAGTAGAAAGCACCTAGATACAAGCATGAGCACGTTTATTAAGTAAGATTGGAGATATAAAATTTTGACATATATTTTGTCACAAGATGCTGGAAAACAATTGTAAGTAAATCTGATTTTTCAATATTATACATGGACTTTTTTCTTTTTCCTTTTTAAAAACCAGGACGGGAAGGTGTAAATCTGCTGTGAAATGGGTATAAATCGGATTTTTCGTGGGACGGAAAAGAGCGTAAAACCAAACTGATTTTTTTTCAGAATTATGCATGGAGTTTGTTTTCTTTTCTTAGAACCATGACAGGGAAACTTCGTCAAAAAATGGAGGTGACGAGTGGATTTGAACTCAGTTCCTTGGCACCAGTCTTAAGATTCATCAAGGGCACTAGTTAATATGAGCCAAAGTACGGACTGTCTTTTGGGATTTAGTGAAAAAAATGAATTCACATAAACTTTCTGAGAGAATTTGAGCAAAGTAGTTTTCAATTGCAAATTCTAGCCATCCTTAGAGCATTTTCTACATTGCAATCCGAGCTTCACATTGCACGCTCTCTATACGTTGGGCTAATTTTATCTGATTATAGTGTCCAGGTGCAATTTTATCTTTTCATGTTTGCAATAGAACTACATAAAAGCTAATCCAGTAACATATCAAATTTAGCATTTGTCATTGTTGTGGGAGAAGAAAGTTTAGGCGCTGTAGTACTGTGCTACTTGCGAAGGGGGAGGCCAGGTCAACAGACTTTCAGTCCTTTTCTCTATTTTTTTTTGATGAAAATCTTTGATTGGTGCGAATCGTACATGGCTCTTTAAACTAAAAGCATATTCTTTCTTTTTTTTCGTTTTTGTCGATGGCCTGCTTGTTCTAGTCTTAAATTGTAGGTGGTAGCTTCAACGAGGACATCTAGAAAGCTGCAGAACACTAATTTTTCTATGTTCTAAACTTTTATAGATCAAGGAGTTGTTGCTGTTATATGCAAAAATCCACATGATACTCCCTTCTGATCAACTGAGGAGTCTTAGTCGTGCAAGATATATATTTTTCTCTGAAAAAAAATAGTCATGGAATGAGATATAAGAGAAAATAAAGATAATCTATGTGGTGGCTCTTGTAGCCCTCCCTCCCCTTCAAAAGAAAAAGGGAAAAAAAAAGGATAATCCATGCAGGTTTTTCATGCCATAGGAGGGTAGATAGAATTACATTTAAACAAACTTCCATTAAGAAACGAGGACATCTAATAAGAAGACCAGCCCACCTATTCATCACAGCCTTTGCATAAGCATACGCATAAGGATGGATATCTTGAAGAGAAGAAACATATAGATTGAAACAAGACTAAAGGAGTTGCTTGCTATCAGTTATATGCGTCATGGTTCTTGGCTCAAACCTGTTTTCAAACGGCCCTGTTACTTGATACGCTTGGATGCTTCCTTCTAGTCTCTGTTTCAGTTAAGCTTGAGGTAGCTTAGCCTGCAAAAGAGTGCGAAAAATACCATTCAACAATCATAGCAAACGGTCAAACTATACACAGTTTTGGCACTGTTGGGAAGCAAAAAAGAGAGTAATATAATACAAAACCTTTCCAGCAAGACAGCAAGAGAACATGGGTAGAAAAAAATTAAAGGGCTACAAGCCCCTGTAAATCAGCGGGAAAGGGAAGAGAATATTCAAAAAGCTTGGGTCAGTCAGTCATAAGCTTGGGTCTCACACAAAAAAAAAAAACAAGAATCTCAACTTGGGACTTGTGGTTGGCCTTCTGCCCAACTGAAAACTACTGTTCATACTCAAGTTTAATTCATTTAAAACGAAAGAAAAGGAGTTGAATCTTTTTCCCCGCGACAACTATTCCATCTAAAAGCATCATTCTTCAGTGCTGAAGAAGAAGAAAATAAATAAATAAAGGCGGCCAACATGCTGCAAGAAGAAGAATACATGGAAGAAAGTGGGAACAGAGAGTCCGTTTTAGAATTTATAAACAAAACAGAACCTTCAAGTTGGGTCATTGAGTTGTTTGAAAGCTACTCCTTTATCCAAAGTCTCCAAATCTTTTTATGACGCAAATAAAAAGGTTGAAGGGAATTAAGTATATGAAGGAATATAATGGCGAGAGAAACAGTGATAGAAGGAGCGAGGAATGCAGTGCTACTTGGCTACCTCTGCTCCTCATCGCTGCCGGAGGACGTAATAGTGTAGTTGGGGAATGGCACCTGGCCTGACTCGATGTGCTTGAGGTCCTCAACGAGCAGCTCGTAGTGTCGCTTCACCTCCTCGGCGGACTTCCCCCCGACCGCTCGCGCAACGTTCTGCCAGCGGTCCGGCGTGTCCTTGTCGTACACCGCCAGGGCTCGCTCGAAGAGCTTGTTCTGCTTTGGGGTCCATGACGAGCCCGAGCTGCAAGGGAGCGATCCTGATGCCATCTTCGATACCAACCAGGGGGGTCGCAAAAAAAGGGAGAGAAGCAGAGTAGTCCTTAAACTTGGAAAGGGCGACGGAGGCTTTTTTTTTTTATGGGCCGAAGAGAGGGGGAAGAAGGAGAGGGAGTTGTGGAGGCTTAATTAATATGAGCGGAAAAGCAGCAGCCGAGGGTGCTTCTTATAAGCAAGAGGTTTGTGGGGGTGATGGGATGGAGCCAAGGTGGCGAATAATACTTGGAAAAGGAAGTTAGAATAAGGTGTCGCTAGTTCGATCGAGAGCCACAAGATGAAGTATACGAGTTTGATGTGTGCGAGGGGGTGGGGAAGAATCAAAATAGCTGAGAGGAATCATCTCAGCTTGTAGTCTTAGGGAGGGATTGGGGGAACGAACCATCCATCTCTTTTTGTCTCCCATCCAGTGGAATCATCTCTTTTTTCTTCGCTTTAATAAACTTTATCCCATCAATTCGGAATTCGGAATGCCTGCATGGATGCTAATTCGTAATGAGTTCTTATGATGCGAGCTCCACGGAATATTATCACTTGGAACTCATTAGATAGCTTCATTTCATCCGAAAAAAACTTCGGTACGGATGTTTTGATCTTGAGCTGTGCTCCACACACATCTAAGCCACTTCAAATGATTTTTCTTCCTCTTGGTAATTATCTTGTCATATATTTGCTTTTTGATACGAGATGCCAACTAGCTTACACGCCCTGCTACCTGGAAGCTGCTTATCCCGGTATAGAAGTCATTCTAAGCAGCGAGTTGGATGGATGGTTGGATGGATGCTTTCCGAGTGCTCATTAGCTCAGAAAGCTCGCCACGTTTTTCATGCAAGGACAGTCTTACTAATTGTCTCTATCTGTTAACATATTTCCAAAAAAAATAGAAAAAACAAAAAAAGAAAAAAAAATAATTTTATTTCTCCGCCCCACAATATTTAGTACATTACGTGGGTTATATATACTCGCAAATAAGCTCCATAAAAGAAAAATAATGTAGTCCAATATAAAATAACACTGACAATCAAAAATATTACTGGCTCATATAAGTTATTATTTGATCCTTAAAATCACTTTAATAAGATTATGTTTATAAAAACAAAATTAATATTGATTGATATAGAATCACACTAATAAATAAAAATATTATAGACGATGTCATTACCTGGCAATAAGATCTTGTCAGGAAATTTAGCTCACAACAAAAATGTTAGGAGGGGAACTTTTTCTTATTGATCCTTTAGCCTGGAGACAGGTAATCTCTATATATTTCTGGGATAAAGTAAATTATTTTAAGAAGGAAATGTATGCTTGCCTTAAAATTTAGAATGAGGAAGAACAAGCCGGTCGATGGCTTCTCTTGGATTTCTCGTTTTCTCTGCCTCCTTGAAACGTAAAATTTCAGGCAATTGTACCTTGTTGCAGGGATAAGCTTTTACAAAGATAAAGCATGATAAACTTCGTTCTGTATTAAGCATAAAGATGCCGCTTAACCCAGATAAACCTAAATTCCCCTTACAAAGGGAATATTACTGGCTCAGCTTTTTTGTACGCCATCTCTTTCTCTTTTCCAGCAAACAGGAATAGGGATTCGGATTGAGAACAAGATTTGGATTGCTCCCCTCTTTCCTTCTGAGAGTCATATGACATGAAATGGACATGACCCATAAGGTTAAGTTAATCTTTTTGCCGTAGGACTAAAAGATAGTCCTTTTTCAGCCTTCTAGTGAAGTACTGACACCCCAAGGGCTGACACAACGTACCTATACTATGTTTCAAATCGTTCATCGCTGGCCTCAGTACTTTGGATTGGATCTCATGACCACATGTTACCAGTGTGATCCAACCAGTCATTGAGTTTTTTGTTTTTTTTCATGCGCAAGGAACTCGTTGTTGTCTTGTTTTGCACTTGATGCGGAATATGATTTCATCGGATTGTAGTGTTGATGTGGTTATTTGTTGTATTAGTTAAGATGGGACTTCCTGTCATGGTCGCAAGTTTATAAACCTAGATGATTTAACAAGAGAACAAAAATTTGAAATTCAGAAAAAAAAAAGTGCAGAAAAGTCTATCAGAAGTTTGAAAAGATTTACCACCTAATCTCGATTTGGATGCTCAGCACCTGCCATTCTTAAAAGAAGGGATGCATCTGCCCTTGTCTCAATAAATGATTATACTAAGCCCTGATCTTCTGAGTAGTGGCACAGACAAAAAAAAAAAAAAAGAGGCTTGAATAGATTTCAAACATTTTGAATTTAGAAAAGTTTACAGAAATAAAATTGTAAAGTTATTAGTATACCCATGCAAAGAGCCAAGGATGATAAAATGATTGCGAACAATGAGTATCTTTTGTAGAGCTCATGAACAATTTATGATTCACCACCATCGCCAATTTGTAACTTATGATTGTTTCTTTTATAAGTTATGAACAACTCATGAACCATCTAATAGTTCTGATCATTCATTTTTGTATTTAGAGAATCATCTAGTCGAGGAAAAAGTCATGATTAAATGTTTGGAGCTTTTTTATTTCAGTAATTTAAAGTATGTTGTGACTATGTTTACGAGATGTGTCGTTGAGGTTAGTAGAAAGTTGGTGATGGTGCTTAATTCTCCATCTTATTTATTGACTAATCAGGACAACATATTGTGTAAAAAGTTGGTGTTGGTGCTTAATTCTCCATCTTTTTGACTAATCAAGACAACATATTGTGCTACTGCTTAAGAAAATAAGCCATATTCTTCGACAACCGTCCTACCCAACGACCAATTACAATGCATCCCATGGCATCAACTAGGTGTTTGGATCTATGTAATTATTAGAGGGGAGGACTTCAGGATAATATGCCATTATGTTGAGGGATATTAGAACCATGCTGTTTCCAGACACGTGACAATAATCGAAAATAATGTATGCTAAGGATTGGCGGTGCAATTTTTGATTATGAAAGTGGCTTTCGATGCCTTGCAAACAAAGCACGTATATCGTAAGGCTAATAGGGCAGCAGACTAGATAGTCTCATATGTGGCTAACCATTATGGGGAGATTTTGTGGCTAGGGAAAATGGGATTATCCGGTGCACTATAGGACTTGTTATCTTTTGACATTTTTGGGTGTATTCGTATACGACATGTATAAGACAAATGCCTCAGCAAAAAAGAAAGAAAAAAGTTTTCGAATATTATCCGTATCTATCCATCCATCCAAATATAAGAATCAAATCTAGAAGAAGAAATCAACTCTTGACACTAACGATGGTGGATCAGAAAAATCGAGACCTGAAGTCTCTCTTGGCAGCTGGCGTGCCGCACATGGAACAAAGAAATTTGGCACTTCATATCACATCCCAAACGTGTGACGCACTAATGTGCTTGTGCCACGTGGTGGACAGCTATGAGGAGGAGGAGATTTCGGTTTCTGATCATATCGGCTCAGAATCTTACATGAAATCTTTCTAGAATGAGACATCAGCTTCGGCCATGAACCTCGGTCCCCGGGACCATGCTGGTTCTTCAAGTTGCTGAACCTTTATAATATTCCCACTCCAAAAGATCCATCAAAGTATCTCCTCTGAAGTTGGAGGCAAAAGGGCCGACCAGAGGGATCGCGGCAAAGTAATCTAGAACTGCTCTACTGCATTTCTTAGAAATTAGGACAGCTGCAAACAAACCGCTATACGAGCGTTCTTTGCAATGTAGTTGATTTTAGCTACATATTACTGCACAAATCCAACAGCAAGCTATTGATGCATGCCGTCCTAAAAATGGGATTTATAATGTCTGAAGTCAGATAATTGTCATAATAAACTGAAACCACTGCATCTCTTTCGCTTTCTCGAGGTTAGCATTCGAGGGAAAAAAAAGCAGGCACCGCTTTTACAGATAAATAGTATTATTGTTATAGAGTAGTGCAGATAACTGGCATTAGAAGAGGAAAAAGAAACAGCACACTGCGCGGACAAGCTATGATCCTTCATTGACAACCTCAGAAGCTCATCATAATGGGTATCTTCTGAAGACTCGAGTGCATGAGGTTCTCCCCTTTCCAAAGGTGTGGCAGGTTTGGACCCATGAAAAGAGCTGATCCTGTCAAACAAGTTGATGAGGTGGTTATTGGCTGGGAATACAGCCCCACCAATGAAAAGGACTCGAAGTGCAACAGTGGTAGGATCCACATTACTGCTGACATGGAGAATCCTTATCATCTCATGCCCATCTCCATCAAAGCAATGACTGTGGATTCCCCTCCTATCTATCTCCAGAGGTTGATATCTTTTTTCTCAGTTAAGCGGTCCTTCCCTCCGAGTTGGAGCTACCCGAAGACTGTCTTCGTATCAATTTATCTGAACGGAATTTCCCTAAGACCATCAATTTGGAAATATCCACCATATATTCTATCTATAAGGACTTCAAAAACCGTGGAAGGAAAAGGAGATATCCAATATACTCTATGGTGACAACTATCTGAACCCCTCACTGGGAAAGACCTATTAACTTGTTTCTGGAGGCTGTTCAACAGAGCCATGCATAGTTCATATAGCAGTAGAGTTGAATCCTTGGTGTCTGGTCTGCCAAAACTAGCGGTGCATGCGAACCACGTTTTAGGGAATCTTGGAACAAAGGGCAAGATGGCCGATCTTCTAATCCTTTGATCCTCTAAAGGGAGGGGGTAGGAAGATCTTTTTATGGCTATGCGTCCTCAGGAATAAGCTGAGAGACGTATGAAGCCAGAAGACCAAACAACAAGAATCCTTCAACCTTTCCATTAAAGTGATAGAATTCTGTTGGCGTTGCTGTGCTGAAAAGGGTCGAGAATCAGACACAAAATCTATGCTTAGTTGATAACATATCCGTGGTTTGAATCAGTTGGATAAGATATGATGCAATTATTGTGTATAAAGAAGAGGATGGGAATAATTCTACTACAGATGAACGGCATATAACCCTTCTGAAAGACCTAGTATTCCACTTTGGTCTGTGCTGATGAACTTAGCTTTCGGAGAGTCAAAGGATATTTTATCTTGACTGGTCTAAAGATCAGACTACAGATGTGGAAAAATCTTTAGATTCCATACTGAATTTATCATAATCACCAGCATGCATTTTGATGCACTTGCTACATCGGTTTCCAATCCGTGCAGAAGCGATACGAGTCGTCCTATGTTGTTCTAGTGATGCGTTTCTCCGAAAAACGCATAGAAATATTAAGCATCACTTATAGAAGATAACAATTAGCTAGTTCCTAAATGGTTTCCCATATCAGTTTCAGTCATCATTAGATGAGTTAAAAATTAGCATTGAAAGGTTTAAAGCTCTAGAAGCAAGGAGTTGATGGACTGCAACAATCCACTGAATGTTCTTGCGAGAAATCAGGCACGTAGCTGCTGAGAAACTAAATTAAAAACTAACAGTTGGTAGTCTTCCTCAACTAGTTTGTTGACTCTAAGGGATGTATTCGACCTGAAGCATCCAAACCTTCCGCTCAATCTACAAATTTACATCTAGCAACCTCTTTCATCACCTTGACCAGCTCAGCTGTCATGGAGGACAACTAAAATCTAACACTAGCAATGACATCATGATGTGGTACGTGGATCTCATGCCTTCTAATGACTTCGATTTGCAAATATAGAAAATTAAGCAATAAACTCAATTCAAATAAGGAGAAAACAATATTAAAGTCTGCAATTCGTAATCATAGAGGGCCTGTATATAACTTCCATGCATAAGCATCCACAAAAACTAATGCTATGTAGATCTCAATATATCCCGACAGCTTACAATCAAGGTGGAATCAAAATTCAATATTCCAACATGGTTTTCCAAATTCACAGACATAACAAAAATGACAGACAGATATTGACATAGTTGATATAGATCCCTTTTTTTTCTTAATGTATACATAGAACCCAAAATGCTTCTGAAATGTCCATATGCCACACTAAAAGCTAATCAAGTCTTTGTTGAAGGAGCACCGAACACTCTTAAAACGTTTTAGATCCATTTATTCATGCTGGCTGCCCAACCTTTGAGAAATTAAAGGGAGCAACCCATGGTCTAACCATTAGTCGCAGTTGAAATGATCGAGTCCTCGTTGAAAGAGCAGCGAACACACTTAAAATGTATATCAAGGGGTTCCGGTCGCCCTGGCAACGAATACCTGTTAGATTTATAAGCAATTTCAAGAACAGTGGTCTCCTAGGTCAGCACCTGCAGTATTTTCAGTCTTGGCGATACTTTTAAGGGGAAGCACACGTTTGGGATGATCTGGCTATAGCAGACCACAAGCTTCTGTTGCACTGACAGCCAAACACTAAATCTAGGTTAATTTATGCTCACCAATAGAAGAAAAGGCATCCTCCCAAACAATAACAATTAGTAAGAAAATGCCATGCAGTGCGCACCATTCTTGATAATCAACAAAGGTGAAACTGGTAAATATATCCTCCACAATGAATAACATCTTTATATTGTCAGAGAAATGCAATGATTACAACCGAACCTTTTGAGGCTCTGCTTGCTTACATATGTTACAATAATGTCAAAAACAAAATCCATACCCAGTAAGATTGATACATACAAGCTTATGTACAAAGTTTACAAAACTGCAGCAGATCACCAGAAGGGACACCACCTGAAAAAACACAGAGAAAGGCATAAAACACTGGAGAGCAAACAGGTAAAACTTTTTTTTGGATGAACTAAAGAGCATGCATAGACATCTGATCTAAGATTTTCACCCGCTAACGAATTACTATTCCTTCTTGTGAATCACTCAAAGCATCTTAGGGATGATATGGGAAACAGAGCTTTACCTAATGCACAGCTCTTACATTGACTAACACCCTCAATACACTATTTCCCACAGGTTCAGAAACAATTTTAGAGATTTGTGAATAAGACTTTCAAGTAGACTAATTCCTTTTTTTTTTTTCAAAATTTAAGTACCCTTAGCATCTACATGTCATCTGGCCTTATAGCTATAGTCAAGCGATCATTTCTATTAAGAATTATGTCAGGTTGACAACTACTTCTGAAAAGCATGTCAAAATATTAAATATATTAACCAATAAAAAAGACAGATGCTTACTTATAGATGTTGAATTTAATGGTCAAAACTTCCCATAGAGATGCAAAGTGGTAAGTCCCTTCGCAAAGATTTCTGAATGATCCTCACTCAATGGACATATATCATATGGATAACCCAATTCAAAATACTGTGATGCAAGCTTCTTTTTTGTGAAGCTACTAGCAAGTTCCTAAAAAGAATATAGGGGAATATATGGAAGTCAGGAATCCTCATCCAAAGGATCAAAATCACTTTCTCCCTTTTTAATGCATGCTTACAAAAAAATAGTTGGATCGGAATTGCATGCTTACTTGTGGGAGGACAAACTGTGAAAAATGAAACTACCAAGGTTCCCTTCAAAGCCAGCTATATGCAAATCCCAACAAAGAGAGAGAGAGAGAGAGAGAGAGAGATTCTTCAGTAAACCTAATTGCCATCCTATTTTATTAAGAATTTACATTTTATGTCTACATTATCTAACAATCACTTCTTCAATTTTCACTTAAATTTCCTTTTGCTTTTGCAGCTTATGAAATTAGTACTCATAACATGCTACCATGAAACGACCAGAAAATTTTAAAAATTAGGGACACAGACACACACAGGGATTCAACATCATAGACTGACTGTTGATATCAGTAAATTCTACTGAATGCATACCCAACATAGTTCTGACACAAATTCTCGTGTGATGTTGCTTGTATGATGAGCTTTTGAACCTGAAGTTTCACAGATAGACCATGTTCAACTTCACGTGTATCTCCAGACATGAGGGTACCATGATCTGCTGCATGCGGGATAGAGCTGGCAGTGCCCGACACAGATGACCCAGAAGAAAAGTCTCGGCCTGTTAGTTTATTACTCATCCGAGCCATAACCACTAAAGCACGCTCATTTAGAACCTCATTAGCATCACCAAGTTGGTTGACTGCCTGTAGACATCCAATTAAACAAAGAAGGGCACTATAAGAAATTCAGAATTTAACCATAAAACATTTTAATGAGGGAAACTAAAAGCCACCTGAAGTAGCTCCCTTTCACGAGCCCCACGAAGAGGTTGAGCAAGCTCTCTATTAGGTGCAGATTCCTCACTATTTACAACTGGGTGGACATGGGTGCTCACAACATTCGACATTTGAGGAACTTCGTTAAAATTGAAGAGACGCCAGTTTATAAGAGGGTCGTGCACAAAGGCCTGAAATCAAGCAAGCATGAGACTAATAGCACCTGGTAGAAGATTTGCATATTAATCAATTTTGTTAACTGCATATCTGGATGCAACGTTCAATGGCAAAAAATAACAGAGTACAATTCCTCAACTTGTTTACATATTAATCAATCCATGAAAAAACAGTACACTGAAAAACGTTTTCCACTTCTTATTGATCAGTTCTCCAAGACAACTAACATAAATACACAAGCGTACCACAAGCAAACACATGCATGTACGTATTTTGACAAACAATTATGACAGTTCGATTAGAGATTCTGCATTTGAACAATATACTTAAGAAAGCCAGTCAGAATAAAATAGCATATTTTGTTACCTCCATCATAGCCATGACACTGTCCTTGTTTGTTCGGAGAACTTGCATGACATTTTCACATGTTGATCTGAAATTGCCTTCAATACCACTAACTTCCATAGCCTTCACAAGCATTCTAGTCAAACGAAATGGAACCTGCCCATACAATTTTTAAAATTATATAGTTGCCATATCTCAAAACTGCGATAGCAGGTAATAGGATTCAGCCAAGGTTACCAATGAAAAGAACTTAAACATGAAATATAAGGATGGCACTAATTAGCATATTTAGTCACTAACCTTTTCAGGGAACTTTTCCCGATTCATCGAGGCCTCAAAACAGTCTCCAAAATCAATATGCAATATTTTACCACTGAAAAAAGAAATGTTAGTTTCACTTGCACTAGAGTTCCAAGCAATGTACTCACTGCTGGTTCCATTTGAAAAGCAGGAGAAAAGATTTTTATGGTACCTGTAGCGATGCAACATAAGATTACTGGGATGTCGGTCCCCTAATCCAAGAAGGTAACCAACCTGGAAAACATTAAGTACCTCAATAAGAAACATTCCATGGCATAAGAAAAGCGCTGAGAGAACCCCATCCAACGTTTGTAATTATGAAAAGAAAAATGCATACCATACTCATGACAGCCAAACTTCTTGTATAATTTGTCCGGCGATCCAGCCAAACTTCAGAAGTTCGGCTTTTTAGCCACAAAACCTACAGAATCATCACAATCACCATAGGCGCAAGAGGAAATTTCATATGACAATAAACTACATGCAAGTTCAATGTGTGCCTCCAACGATTTCTGGCAAGATCATAGTTTTAATAAAAGAACATATTTAGTAAGTCGAAAAAAACCTTTGCCAGATCATTTCCTTCAGTGTTCTGCAATGCATTCTCAAACACTTCCACCTTCGCTATCAGCGGCAAGTGATCATAGTCCGGTGCAAAAGCTAGCATAAGTCTATTTTCTTGATTCAAGAAGATCTGCAATCAAATGAAGTCCAGTAAGTAAACTGAATTGGTGAAAACTAATCAGTGAATGTAACAAACCTTTCTGGCATCTCTGTATTCACGAATCAGGTGGTGTAGTGTGTCACAGTTTGGAACCCAGCCAATTAAGCCACTGTTTGGAGACAAGGGAATGACGGCATAACGTTGAATGGAAAGATCTTTTTCTGCTGTTTTTCTTGAGTTCTCCAGGAGAGTATTTACCAACCCAAAAAGCTATGATGACATCATAAAATTAGCTTCTGCTGATTATTTCACTATTAACATTGTAATAATGATGGTAAATTGACAATAAAAACATAAAATGATTCTGAAGTATTGATCAATGGCACAAACCAGAAAGCTACACTTCTTCAACTACCGCATCCAAAATAAGTTTTGATATTTAACATTGATCACATCAAAGTTTGGAAAGAATTATATGCACAGACACACATACATAGGCATGCATCCCGAGGGATGGGCATAGGCGCAGGCGGTGTGTCCCATCCCATTAGTCAATGCTTCTCTCTCTCTCTCCTGAAGCAACGAACCTGTTAACGGTTGCTTAGATGCCTCAAGATATGCGCTGATCAAACAGCGGCAGACATGACCAGATTCAGACTTGGCTACACTCAATGTAGACTAATCCATCTCTCTCTCTCTCTCTCTCTCTCTCTCTCTCTCTCTATCTATATATATATATATATATATATATATATATATATATATATATATATATATATATATATATATATTAAGAAATATCCTAACCAAAAACAGTACTAAATTACCCCAGAAATGATAATAATCAATACAAATCAGACAACAATTGCAGTTTATACAGTTCAACATATATAGCCTCACGATGTAAAAGTGCAAGCAAACATAAACAACGAGTTAGAGCCATGGAAAGGATTCATAGTTTGATCATATGTCATTTCTACTCAAAATCTATTAGCTAAATCTATGATACTACTATCAACTGGAGCACTGCAAGTTCTAAATTATCAACCCCAACTTGGTAGGATAAGGCTTCTTGTTGAAACTATGACAAACTCCTCATTTTCTTTTACACAAACATATATTAATGTCTAAAGTTACAGGGAGTAGAACTTCCATATTCAAGTCAATCCAATATCTAAATCACAAAAGCATCAACAAAAATTCACATAGTGAATTCAATAAGCAACAACATTTACCTGCATGACACGTTCATCTTGCCGTAAATCCTCATGACCCTTCAGCAGGAAGGCATGATCCTCCCCATCACTTCCATGAATTGTCAGCTTTCTAGGTCTCTGTTTAGACGTAATCACCACAAGTTGGGGTGCAAATGAAGCAATTGTCACCACCGGTGCATCTGAAATTACAAAACACAATTACTAGGAACATGATAACAGCCAGAAAACATGCATACTTGTTTCCAACATGTGCATTACAAAGAGTGAAAACTTCTGCACTTCTTGAATACATGCATGCAACAATCATATGATTGTGAAAATTCACACACAGATCATAGCTTAGATATCATGGTATGTCTCTGATTGAGAGTACCACATTAGGTATGAGCTGCTGACTTTGAAAGTTGAGGTTGACAAGAGAAGAAAGAGTAGAATGGGATGTCATGCTTTTCTTTCAATACCCAATCATTTTAAACTTAGGTATCAACTAACTAGAGGCAAAAAGAACCAAAATGTTTGTAGCATGTGACTGGTACAAGCCACTATTGATGACTGAAATAGTTAGCTCCCAAATAAGCCCCGGTCAGCTAGCAAAGCTTATTTCGTGCATCTGCTAGTATCAACGAACTAATAGTTAACAATTACTTGATATCATAATACAATTAATCCAAGTCTGTTGCAGCCCTAGCTTAGGTACACAGTGAAAATAATTGCCAAGTTTCTGAAAAAGAATTACCTGCACGGTATGTTCCAGGCACAGCAAGCTCCAAATTATGACATTTCAGCAACTCAGGCGAAACAGACTGACAATTCAGTAAAATAAGAAAATAGTTAGAGGTACTAAAAATAAGTGCAGCAAAAACTTCACTGGAACTACCAGACAACATATGCAATTCTTGCCTGCAAGTCCAGAGTAGTAAGACTGGGAAGCTGTTTATCTATTCGTCTAAAAACATGATAATACAAATCCCATGCCTGGAGAAAAAAGAAAGAAAGAGACAGGCAGCAACATAAATATAAGTAGGGAAAAAATTATATTACTGATGCCTCTTACAGACGGGCAATACTTACCTGATTAAGCTCAGCATCCTTTCCAGTTCTCCTATATTTCAAGCACCATTCACGAGCTTCCAATAATTCACGACCATATGCCTGAGAAGATACATTTATATAGGTCAAGAAACAGACATTTCAACCAAGACACAAGATTCTTTTTGCAGATCCCAGATTCAAGTATTTACAAGAGAGGCCTTTCCCATAGTCCGGAGAGCACAAAAGGTATATGCAATGTTAATCGCATTCAAAAACCATGCAAGTTCGAAGGCTAACAATCACTAAGTACTAAATGCTGCCCAAATAATTAAGCAGAGGAACCTGAATTAGAAAAAAAATGGAATAAGAACAAGATAGGATTTCTGCGGAGTCTACCACAATAAACTCAACCAAGCAAAATCAAGCCATGACGAACCAACCTCAAGTAACCAAGACTTAATTTGAATTAGTGCAATGAGCAAACCAATCCTCACACCTCATGAGAAAACATTGCACTCTGAGCCCTCCATTGCATTTCCATGTCTCAAAAACACAAATTGCAATAGCTGTCTAGTGTTCCTTGCCCACCTAAGATGTCCACTCCAATGAATCAAAAAATCATATATTAACAGAAAAGCTGAAATGGATGGTAGGTATCAAGTGATGCTCTTGCACTGTAGAGAGAAACAAAATCAACTTCTAAATCTAACCAAATTCTAAATCTACAAATGTGCTGTAACATAATTAGAAACAAAGTCTGGTTTTAATTTCTAACCAAACCCTAGAAGTATAAATGTGCTGTAACATAATTATGGACAATGGTCACATTCTAATTTCTAACCAAATTCTAAAAATATAAATGTGTTAAGACATAATTATAGACAAAGTCTGGTTCAGATTCGCCCAAATTATACAAACTCGCCTAAATCACATACTACACACACAAAGTCTGGTTCTATCTTTTAACCACATCATAAAACTATAAAAGTGCCGTGACATAATTATGGACAAGGTCTGGTTCTAAATTCACCTAAATCAAACACATGCACCCCCCCTCCCCCAATTTACACGCACACACATGCTGGCACATTACTGCTGCTAATTGGGAACCACTTGCACTCAAATTAAAATAAGCAGCTCTATTGGACAAATTAACCCCATTTCCAATGCACGCATGCATGCGTGCACGCTCACCTAATTTAAACACATGCATGCTGGTATATTACTGCTGCCTATTGAGAACTGCTTGCTTACACTTCAAATTAAAATAAGCAGCTCCACTAGACAAATTAACCCCTATTTCTGTGGACGCGCGCGCGCACTCATCCAAATTACACACATGCTGGTATATTACTGCTGCTAATTCTGAACTACTTGTCTGCACTGAAATTAGATTGAGCAGCTCAATTGGACAAATTAACCCCCATTTCCACGTGTGCACATGCAGACACATGCTGGTATATTACTGCTGTTAATGATTACATGAAAGCACATTAAAACCCTGATAAGTTTTTCTACTAGAACTCTAATCCGAACATCACTGAACTTCTGAAGAAAATATAGTGAAGTCAAAACATAGCTCACCATGGGAGAACTGTTCACAACAAAACCTTGAATAACCTTATTCTTGGTATAACCAGGTTATTCTGATTCTAACTCAAGTAATTTTAGAGAAGACCCCTCTGACATTATCATGTTAGAGAGCTCCCAAACAGTAAAATAGTGGTCCAAACTGTTAAAAAACATAAAAAAGTTAAGAGCTAACAAATAAATCAGGCTTAAGGGCACCAAAACAAAGGATAGTGCAGTTGCTCAATTATGCTGTCTGGAAATTAACTTCTAATATTTAATATAATAAACCAAGCTTACAATTTCATAATAGTGACTAGCAAATGCTAGAAAAATACCTGAATGAAAGCGGTCTCTTTTATTGTCTCAGGCCCCTCTTCAAGCGTTGCATGCAATGGTTCTAGAACAGCAAGCATCCCCTCAATATTGTGCTCACCAAAATATAAACGACTAGCTTCCTCCAAAGCCTCATGCCACATCTCGTGCCATAGTATGGCAACCCTGATCAGTTCTTTTGAAACAAGTTGAGCCTGGAAGAAAATTTTACCACCCATTACAAGATCTGTCCGTGGAAGTTTAGGAGAACTTACACTGTTACATAATACTCACCTGATCAACAAGAACTCCACTATGCTGGCGAATTTTTTCAACAACTTTCAGAGCTGCCTCTCTGCGTAGCTGGCTTATTGATTTGCACGCCACCAACAAAGGGTACATAAGAGCCTACAATAGAGGTAGGAAGAGAGAGACAGAGAATGACAAATGTGACTCTCAGTCGGGAAACAATTTAGAACAGAAGATCAAACGAAAACAGACTGTATTTCAGGATAGCATCAATGAAAGATCCCAATGTATCCTAACTGAATAGGCATTGCATATTAATAATGACTGATACAGGAGCAAACCTAGTATCATATCAGGAGCTTAAGCTCAAGCTGATCTGAAAATTAAAAAATATACAATCAAAGAGCAATGAGTAGGTTTAATCAGTCCATTGCTTCATTAATCATTCATTCTGTCCAAAGGACAGGAAAATAGTATTTGCCTGCCTTGATTAAACTAACTCCACTTTTGTTTTGTCCCAGCAAGAAATCATTCTCAGATCTTCCAACACGTTGAGTCACAAATTCAAGTAATAACTGATGTGCCAGAAAAGAGGGATGCTTGGAGCATATTCAGTGAATACTATTCAAATCAAAACACGAGGATGTGAGTTAAGAAGATATGTCAGATGTCTCTAGTTTTGCTAACAGTTTAGTTAGTCGATTAATGTACTCTCCTGGAGACCCATACTTGGATGCAGCGCTTCATGCTCTGCAATATCTGAAGGGTGGCCATGGTGAAATGAAACTACAGATGAGGGAGCACACTTTTCCATAAGTTAATTGGATAACTGTCATGCAAGAAATCTGCAATGGCAGTTGCACATTCACTAGAGGAATCTGATTAGATGTAAAAGTGAAAAATACAAGGGGATTGCCAAATTGGGTGCTGAAGTTTTAAGGGAGCTTGTACAACATTTGAACTCATAGGTTGAAAACATCAGTACAAGCAACAATATTTGTCATCAATTATCCCATGATGATCTATAATGACATTATTTTACAATCTATAACAAAGTAATCCCATGCCTCATAGGCAAACAAATTACATTGAGGCAGGTTTTCATGTTGCCAAGGTTCAAAATATGCATGTAATTACTTCTCATATGAACACTAAGAACTAACTGATCAAAATCTTAACAAGTCACTTGAGTGATGTCATAATGGCTCGCCACCGGTGTAACCTACAGACTCCAAAGTTTGGATTTTTTGATGTGTAAGAACTTGAGACACTTGGAACACTTCATAACACTCTTTGTCCTAGACACTTCATACCGTCAAACTGTGATGCGATTATCATTAAACTACTTGCAAGAATTCTATATAAGAAGTTCCAACATAATAATTAGCAACCATTTTGTCAAATTATATGAACTTAAGGAGGATAAATCTAGTTAATATTTCATTATATGCATACATTAGTACATATCTAGGCGTGCGCCGCGCGCGCACACACACACACATATATATATATAATACAAACATGTCCTAGTGTCCAATTTTTAGGAGATTCCCATGAATTCTTCTTGACAATTGGACACTTGACACTGTGTCATGTGTCCAGGAAACATTGTTTGCCACCCTAAAAATAGGAGAATATTCTCCATCTTGATGGCAAGTGTTTAAGATTTTCCTAATTATGCAAGGTAATGGATGATTGAATTTACTCTCATTCTATTGCATCTCTTAACCGTCTGGGCATGCTCTTTTTGGGTCATTAATTTTAACCAACCAGAGAATAGAGTCCCCTTATTGGTGGATCACCATTAGAAGCAACTTTATATTCCATCAAAGAAGTGTACACCACCAAATATGTCATAGAATGGGGGCTGCACCTTCTGTTTTAGCAACCTGTAAGACTCCTCCTTTCCCCTTTTCTTTTATCTTCTGCTCCTCCTGTTCTTTCTTTTGTCTTCTCCTGTTATGCTCTTCTCTATTTCCTTTTCCTTTTTCCAATTTTTGGACACTTTATCTCTTTGTGCCTCATACTGCTAGAGCTAGAGCCTCAATTTGGGACTGGATATGCTGAAAGTCTGGAACTTCATGCCACTACTTTTAAGTCTTAAATATTAAGAATCATGGTATTCCTTGTTGACAAGATAAAATACTAGATTACAAAGTCTCACACAACATAAACCATTTATTAATTATAAAATAACATCACAGAAATATTGGCATATATGCCTACATTTGAATATATAACACAGATAGACATAACCCCTTAGTCAGAAATAATTATGATAGCACATATAACAGGGCTAGTCAAGGTGGTGGGCCTAGTCGAGCCACCAAGCAGAGGTAGACATGCAGAGGCAACAAGGGAATGAAAGTGATTTCTCGTAGCAGCAAGAAAAGGAAAGAAAGTTTGCCAATCTGTTGGAGAGGGATGATGAGCCCACTTACTCAGGTTCTGAGGCCTCAGACAACCAGTTTATCCAGATTATCTTGCGATACAAGGGATGATGCTAACGACAATTTGAGAATGATGCATCTGATGGCCAAGAAGGTAGCAGTGGACATGGCAGGGGTCCATATGACTCGCATCCACCTAGTCTGAGTCAATTCACCAACAAGTTGCGTTTAACTCATGCCACAAAAGGTACAAACCACGATGCATGTCATAAGGTTTGCGAGGATACGATAGCATATAGAAGATAGGCCCCTCATGGTGGTTTAGGATATGCCACTATTGTAGCTGATGATATAGCACTCAGAGCTTAGCCTACAAAAATATCTAGATCCTCATCGTATACTGGATCCTATTCAGCACATCCAAGATATGACCTGTATGCATATTCTTCCACCACATAAGTTAGATTATGGGTCAAATTTCACTACCCCATCTTCTCTCAAAAAGGAGTGGGATGGCCAGCCCAAGTATTAAAGGAATGGTATTAGGGTGGCTGTCAACGAGGCCCAGACTATTGGATGCAGGGATGGGAAATAGTATATAGGTTGAAGCATGGTTGGCTGTACAGCCCCGAACTGCCCGGTACGAGACATACCAAACCGAATTGACGGGGAACAAGGATGCTTCACCCTGTTGACTCGGTACAAATGCCAACCATTTGATTAAACCACCCTCTCTATCTTCCTCTCCTTTTCTCCCTCCCCCTCCCTCTATTTTTTGTATGCCCCGGAATGGCTACATATCCATACCGTCCCAAACCGGTCGCCGGCCGATACGCCCTCTGGTACCGATTTGACAAACCTTGAATTGAAATCATATCCAAGGTCCTGATGAACAAGATCCCAATATCTACAAGCAATATAAATCAAGGTACACCGTCTTAATACCGGGCTCCATACCGGTGCCATTTTGTTATTGTGTCGGTACGCTCGGTACGAGAGCCAGTTCGACGTACCGAGTGTCAGTGCGCCCCCCATACCATGTACTAGTGCGCCCCCCATACCAGTTCGGCGTACCGAGTGTCAGTGCGCCCCCCATATCAAGATTGTGGACCAATTGGGAACCTATTTCTTCGGTTATCATTTCCAAATTCAAAATCATTTTTACGACCATAACTCCTTGGGTATGAATGACGCTGCCAAAGACATGATATGGCAAGGGCATCTCCACACAAGCATGCAAACCCAGATGCATAGATGCTTTAACTAGAAGCATCAAACATATAACCTCACTAAGATGCATATATATATATATATATATATATATATATATATATATATATATATATATATATATATATATATATTACAATACAAGTTTGAGTATTATTCTTAAAGTGAGGACAATTAGTGAAGTGAGGCAAAATAACTTCTGTTGGTGATTAGTGCATGTTTGAAATTCTCTACTTAAGGGTTAGAAATAAAAGAAAGAAAAAAGCAACAAACCTGCGGATGCCCCTTTCCAATTTGCACAAGTAATGCTTGTATTAGTTCCCTTACAGCTTGATTATTTGAATGTATTCTAGCAATTATTTGAGGTAGTACCACCAGCCACATTTCAATCTTTACATGTGAAAATCCATTCTGCAATGCCATTTGAACCTCAGAGGTAGCCCCATGGTTGAACCACAATGTAAGAAGACGAAGAATATCCTGGAAACAGAAAAATGAAAAGTTCATAAATTATATATACATATATATTTTGTATTCTGCAGATAATAATGGTAAATTATAGCTCATAAAAAATAACAGTGTACATAAATCACTGGAAGGGAAGATCATTGTTGTAGTTCCAGAAAACTAAATCCATGAGATTTGCAAGGACTGCTTTTATTATAAGTAGAAAGTGCAACAATCTTGTTTTTATACAACTTATAGGAAATAAGAAAATCAAAATCTGGCCATGAATAAAATGCAGGTTGTCTCCAGAGCTTCTAATTGCCTAATATGCAATCACCATATGTAGGGTCGGGAGACAAGAAATCAACTTGTCATGTAAGTGAACCCCGAGTAATTCTTTGAAATAATGAAAATATATAGTGATAGCATTAGCTCGAACAGCACAGCACAAAAATCTACAGTGACATCTAAAGCCTAGTATATCAACAGACAAAAACAATGGAGGACATTGAGCAATGCTATGCTTCAACAATGACACCATAATAGGAGACTATTATACAAGGTTGGCGAAACCGTCCCGAACCACTCAGTTCGGGGCATCTCGAGCCGTACTGGCAGCTTACCGGGATGGTTCTCGCAAAAAATCCGAAGCGCCGCGCCGAAGGATGAGAAGAAGAAGAAAAGAGAGCGAGCAGGGAAGGGAGGGAGAGGGAGGCCGGCGCTGGTGCAGGTGGCGGAGGCCGCGGTCGAACTCCCTCTCTCCGCCTTCTCTCTCTTTTCCTCTCTTGTTCTCCCTCTCCCCCGTCTCTTCTACTGTGTCAGTACAGGCCCGACACGGCCCAGCGCGGGCCCATACCGACTCGTCCCGCCGGACAACCGGTACAATGTCTGGTACCAATTCCGCCGACCTTGCTATTACATATTTGATGCATACAATACATATATAAACCATATGTCCTAAAGTATATATAGCTTACAATACAAAGTCAGCAATACTCGACAAGATATAAGGTAAATGAGGTCAGGTCAAAATAACTGTAATCCCCTACATGGGCAAAGAAGCTTTTTTCCCAAATTTTCTTTTTTTAAACTCTACAAAAGAGCCGCCCGACCATGTCGATTGAATGTTCAAGCCTCTCGTGAATTTGGATACAAAATATTGCCAGTTCCTTCCACATGGAGGATCCAAATGAAAATCCTCATCTTTAAACATATGATCTGCAATGTCTAAAATGCCTACAAAATAAAGCGTGTTCTAGAGGCTCTATGCCTATGCATCAAGTAGTCCTAAAATCGATATTATAATGGCAACATACAAGATTTTATTGATTGGTTGGAAGCATCCTGATCAGTTAAGTTACATCTTCTATGTGTTTAAAGATACAGAGATCAAGATCATAGATTCAGATTCTGGCAAGACCTATCAATAACATCCATATCGGGACAGCTTAATGCACATGCAAGGGACCTTCAAAACATACTTTTTTGTATTTTTTGAAGTTTTAGATGTTATAGATGAAGCTTAACAATGCTGATTTTTCTACTTTCATATTTGTCCCCTGTGCTGATTGAACATAGCCAACTCTATATATATATATATGGAATGGATTAAACTCCTCTCAAGAGGAGTGGATATCTACCCCTCTCAAGTCCAAAATCAATAATGGGGCATCAACAAAGATTCACATCATTGATCATAATTTATACCACCAAAAATGCAAGAAACCAAGAATCACATATTTTGGTGGTCACTAACCTATGCATCAGTTGGATACAAAAATATACTGTTAAAATGCATGAGACCATGTTTTGTTTATAATCAGAGCATTAAAATCTATTAATTTTCAATTTACACGTTATGTATAGATCATGATCAATGAGATGGATTCTCGATTTAAATGCTTTAGCATGTATTTTAGCATATTGACACAATGAAATCATCCATTTTTTTATCCACGCGACAGTGTCAATTTCGATTTGAATGCTCCATTATTAACAATAGAATTAAGACGAGTAGATCAAGGTTCGCAATCTTGATATTGGGTACCGTATTGGTACCTTATCGATTCGGTAAGGTAAGGTACGCATCTTGTACCGAAATAGTCCTTTAACTATTTTTCTCAATTTTATCTTGGTGCGCTTCAGTATGGGCCAATACACACCACAGTACACCTTGGTACAGGTCGGTACACCTTGATACAGGGTGGTAGGGGGCTCGTACCAACTCGAGGTTGAATTTCGTACCGGTTTTCTCTTGGTTCGGTACGCCACGTATCGAGCGGTACAACAGACCATGGAGCGGATAGTAGATGCCCTCCTCTTGAGAGGAGCAAAGTCCATCTCTTTCCTCTTTCTATATGTATGTATATCGTGTGCTCATAGCAAGTCTAATAATTCTCAACCTAATCTAGCTAAGACACCAATCTACTAGAAAAAGGGATTCCGATCAAACTTTTTTTACCCTCCAAAATTCTAGTCAACCTAAACCCAATCCGATCTTTTACAAGTTGCATTTAGGTTGTGCATCTATGCACTAGTTGGATTGTTGGAACTTTCAGGCAACTAAAGGCACCCCTTTTCAACTCTCAAACAGCACCATCAGCCCTCCCTCATAAATCAGAAGTGTTACCATCCTTCACTAGCAAGCACATTGACATTAAGGTGGAGCTATAGAAGGCCCCTGGCGCCACCAAGGTGGTAGCCTGGTGGTAAGGGGGCTTGGACTCCACCCGAGTTGTCCGGATTCAAAACGCGCGGGCGTCGATTAAATCAGGGGACCACATGCCCCATGCCCGGATGGCTCTGTGTGGATATGCTTTCCTTCCATCAGTACTGAGGTCGCGCTAGGGTGACGTACTCACATGGATGGCCCAATGGGGTTTCCCACAGGTTGGGGAGGGCACGCGGAAACTTGCAACCCACATCGAACATTTCCTAGTGGAAGGGGGGCCCAGTGGGGACTGCTACGCGGGTGGGGTTCTTCCCCTCCCCCTCCCCTCCTATTTTCTACCAAAAAAAAAAAAAGAAGGCCCCTGGCTGCACATGCTTTATTGCAGCAAGAAGACAGACTAAGTTGACGCTGAGGTCTCCATTGAGAAAGAACATGCTAGTGCCATGAGGCGGAGTTAGGCTAGCAGCGTAAGGGGATGGCAAAAAGGGCGAGTGCAACCTGCCAAAGGGGGAGGTGGAAACAAGATCATCTCCAGGTTCATGGGTGTTCATGTTGTCCCCAATTGTATAACTTTCTATCCAACTCTCCCTTGGTAACTCTGTCCCTCTTGATCAATCTCTCAATCACTACTTTATCTTGATGACTCCAAAGTGCACTCCATATTCCAATTTGATGAAGCCAAGCAACGGATTCAAGATTACAAGCAGAAAAAGGTAGAAGTCCGGTGTATGAGCTTATAAAGTACATTAACCAAAAAGCAAAGCCTACTTGCGCATAAAACAACAAATTAAAAGGTGGAAGGAAGAAAAGAGAATAATTGAAGTCCAGATAACAAAATATGAAACTTCCTCTTAAGACCACTTATCTATTCTGAAATCCAACCCTCACCTTTTTTATGACTTCCTTGATTACCTCATAAACAAATTAGAAATTATTAATCAACCATGCTTAGAAAACAATATTCCAGAAATTCTGATCACTATCAAACACTGAAATGCTAAGGTCTTTCAATTTCTGTTGTTTGTATTGTAGAACATAAAAATAAATTCCTACCAATAAAAATGAATATAAAATGTAATGAGTATAAAATGTAATGAGTAGGGAAAAAATTCTAAACTTTCATTCTTTGCACCATTTCTTATAATATTGTGCTTTTATGAAACTTCCTAAACACACGACAGCTAAAAATTAAGACATCTACAGTCAGATTTATTAGTAAATTGTTTTAAATCCTGTACATTTTTACAAGTATAAGGTCTACAAAAGTAAAACATATGAATACAAGGTCAGCCGTCAAGAGTCAAGACACCGCTAATCTTTAATGAAGCAAGAGGTTTACCTGTAAGTTGTCATCAACTCCCTTGGCAGTTGAGGCACAAGCTATTGAATAGAAATATCCAGTGACTGCAGCAACAACATATTTCTCCGTGATAGCAGGGCAGCCTCGTAGAGTATAATGAGACAACACTGCTGTATTAAACAAAGCCCATCTATGCCAAGCTTTGGCCCAATCCTTAGCACAATGAGTGGCATTTTTGAATGATATAAGGATCTCTGGGAAGTAGAAAAACTCATCAATAAAAGGCACCATATAACCAAGGAAATGAAAGACAAGGGACCATCGATTACCTTGTATGGAATCATCATCTAATCCAGGTGAAAGTGCCCTCTTCCATGTCCCAAGTTTCAGATAGATACGAGCAAGAAGAGGAACACCAGCATTGGAAGCATTAGCATGGCTTAATTGTGTGCTTGAATAACTATTTGTCGTAGCAGGGGCCAGCTGTGCAGCTAAATCCTAGAGAAAAAAGTTAATGATAAAAAGAATATATCTCAACAGAGGCTATAGAAAGCAAAATTTTTTAGTACTCAATCTAACAGATGTGATTAATGCATACTTGCAGCCTAGAAAACGCTTCTTTCCGTTTAAGATCATCACCAAGAGACCACTGGTATTTCAGGTAAGCCAACTTAACTTGAGGATGTCCACGGCATAATGAATTTTCAGGAGATGATTCGGGATCATACTGCACAGAATTAGATACAGGTATTGTATTATCATAAAGCAACAAAAATAACCAGTAAAAGATTTTATTTCCAGGAAACTTGAAACACTGACTTGTAAGAGTTTGATTAAAGTAGATCTGGCCTGACTGATACGGCCACTTGTCCGGCAAAGTGATGCAAATTTAAGCCAAGTTTCTATGTCATCGGTAGGGGGAAGCACCAGTTCTCGCACTGTAAGAAGAGCTTGCCAAACCTACATGTTTATGATCGAAAGTAAATACGAAAAGAAAATTATGATAAACACTAGTAAAAAGTTCTTCAGAAAGATAAAAACAGTTGCAATACTACAGTAGAGAAAACAGCAACAATTAATTAGTGCAAACTACATCGATAAAAGTAACCTAGAGTATATACAAAGAAACTTAGTTGGATAATAAACATGAAAAATTACTAAAGACATATCAGAGGGAAAAACCAAAGAAGACAAGTGAAACAGAGCCAACTGTATTATAAGAAGACATGAGGTAGATGCAATTTAAAATCTAAGTCTGCATATATCTGGAAATAACAATGCATAAAAAATATGGAAAAATTCCACAAGCAAATATTATAATCTTAATGAATCAAGAAAGATCAGTAGGAAGTCATCTCCACCTGCAACTCATTAATACCATTAAGCTCTTAGGTTATTATTTTACCACCAATCAGAAAATGAATTATTTTAACACAGCCCGTAGTGGAAAATGCTAAATATGTCCACCTCAACATTTCGTTTTGCCCCTGTTATGCGCTCATTCCACATATTACGGATCAGTTCCCTTCGACCATCTGCAACTGAGTTCCCCACAGGAAGAGTGCAGTAGTCAATTACCTGTATGGATCAAAAGGCAGTTTCTAGTCAACTACTGTTACTATTGAATGCAAAATGACATAAATTTAGGCAAAAGCTCAATCAACACAGAAGTGACATTAGAAGAAAATTCAAACCATTGAGTAAAGGACAGACCTCCTCTAATTCTGACAGCTGTTGAACACGGACCATATTGCTGTAAGCACGTTCATAGCTTTCAAGAACCTGCAAAAGGCACCCAAAAAGGCATATGAACCATAGAACATTTAAAAAGAGAATTATGAAACACAATAAAAAAGGAAACAAAAGTGCTATAGAAAGGAAACATTGAGCTTCTAAAATGAGGTGGAAATGATCATTATTTCACAATCATGAGCATCAATCCAGCCCTACCAAACAAACCCCTTACCCCCCAACCATAAAAAATAAAATAAAATAAATAAAGAAAAAGAAAAAACAAAATCTATTTTCAATTTTACAAGGCTATTTAAAATTGGAAATGGAAACAAAACTTCCATTTTAGTAGTTCTGCTAATTTTTTAATGAGCATGACTTGCATTGCATTTGAACCCGTTGTCCTATTGATAACCTATAATAACTAAATGTTTGTAAACCTATAATAACTAACTGTTCGTAACTTTAGCTTCTACTGGAGAAGAAGAGAAATACAATAGCAAGTACCAGCTCAGACCCGCAGCAGATTGCACAATTAACTAATGAAGAACTCAAAATAAAAATCTGGCATGATTTCTTTGGCCCACTAAATGAATGCCTTCTAATTTACTTGATAAGATTTTAAAGACCAAGAAGATGCCTCATGAATAAATAAAGAGCACTATAGTATCGATTTATAAGAATAAAGATGATATCCAAAATTATTCTGACTATCGTAGTTTTAAATTCATAAGCCATACTATAAAACATTGGGAGAGAATAATTGAGCATAGATTGAGATGTGACATAAATTATCGGAGAACTAATTTAGTTTTATGCGAGGAAGGTCGATGATGGAAGCTATATTTCTCCTTCAGAGGTTAAACGAAAAGTATAGAGAAAAGAAACAAAATCTTCATATAATTTTTATTGATTTAGAGAAAGCATGATAGAGTCTCTAAACATCTTATGGTGTGTGTTAGAAAAGAAAGAAGTTTTCCTTATATATAATAATGTGATTAAGGACATGTATGATGGAGCGGCTAATAGTGTCAAAACTACCGGTGGTGATACTAGTGAATTTCAAATCATAATAAATTTACACTAAGAATCTTCTTTAAGTCTTACGTTCTTGTGCTAGTTATGGAGCTTACTAGGGACATTCCAGAATGATATTTCTTGGTACAAACTAAAGTCGATGTTAATCATAAGTTGGAATTTTGGAGGAGCGCATTAGAATCTAAAGTTTTTAGGTTAAGATTAAATTGGAAGACATCGAATGTAGTTTTACTATAATTAGAAAGAGATGAAAGTTACGTGAAAATTAAAGATCATGAAGTTCCTCAGAGTGATCACTTTCGATATTTAGGATCAATTATTCATAAGGAAAGATTGAAGAGGATGTTATCCGCGGGACTAAGCAAGCTGGATAAAATAAAGAAGTGCAATTGGGATATTATATGATGGTAGGATACTTGCTAAGTTGAAGAAGAAAATTCGAAAGACAGGCATACAACCAGCCATACTTTACGATATAGAATGTTGGATGGTTAGAAAACATGTGCATAGGATGAATGAGAGCAAAATGAAAATGTTAGATGTGTACTAATACAAAAAAGGATAGATTAAGAAATAAAACCATTCATAAAAATATGGAGGTAGCACCAACTGAGGACAAATTGAGAGACGGACATCATAGATAGTTTGGATCTACAACATAGTTTGCCGAGAGATACACTCGTACGAAAGAGTGACTTCAAGCAAAAGTACAAAGAATAGCATTTGTCGTAACGCCCCGAATCGTCCGATTCGGGGCGTACCGAGCCAAACCAAGAGGGAAACAGAACAGTTAGCCCTTTCCATTCGGTATAGAGGGGCTGGCTCAATTATGCACCCCCCCCCCCCAAACCACCTCACGATTGCAAGAGACCCCCTCTCTCCCGCTCACGATTAACACCTCATGACCACTCTGAGCGCTTGATCTACCCCATTTCCCCCAACATCACCAATAATACCCCCCCAGTCTCCCTCCCTCCCTCCCTTACTCAAGGTTAGGGATTCCCTTGCCCTCCCCTTTCCTCTCTCTCCCTTATCCCTCTCTCTTCCTATGTCTCCTCCCTCTCTCCCGCCATCTTCAATTCGAAATTGGGAAGAGAGGAACGAAGAAGGCAAGGTCCGCCGAACCGGTACTAGGACCTGTACGGGTCGGCGGATGGGTCGGTACCGTATCGACACACGGTACCCTTGGATGTGCCGGTATGGAACCGGCACGCCCAATTTTTTTTGGAGTTTTTCGAGTTGATTTAATTGGTAATCAATCTTTTTGAACTTTTTCAATGATTTTAAGTCTAATTTGATTGTTTTTTTTTATATTTTTATGATCTCGGTTTAACCTAAATGATGCATCTTATTGTTTTAAAACGATACAAATCAAAAAAAATGATCAGTGAGATGTTGCATGCTAAAAGAAGCAACATGAAATATCCCCAAATCAAATAGTGAAGTAAAAAATAAAAAATAATACAATCAATTACATATATTTAAAGTACTATATACCGATATCTAAAATCTCGTCGAGTGGCAACGCCTCTTATAGATATCAGGATTATTAGCATAGTCAGGACTCAGGAGGCACATCAGCCCACCCCCCTAACCAAGCGGCGTTGTAGTCTTATATATTCATCCCACAATGAACGCGCTCCGGATTATAAGCACTCTCAGATCTCTCGTTGAAGCTCTGACTCTGAGATGTATTCTTTGGCTGATAAACTTGCCGATAAAATGGTTGTGAAGTGGCCCATCCGAATAAGCCGGCAATAAAATCCGACCCATAAGATACTCCAGACTACATACGATAGTAGCCACAGGAAGATTTCTCAAACACACAATATCCATATCTACATCCGTATGGGTCATAGGTTATCTGTGGCTGCGGATAACAGAATTCGGTATACGACTTGGAACCTGATACATCCATGAATCCTACTCCACGTGCGAGATCATCTGCAGTGGCATCTATCCTATTGAATGACATCGAGGAGCCCGTCTCCTATATGCAATTGGATCCTTGCGGGCTCCATCAGATCGCGTACAGTAGTCCCTATCTTGTGTAGCATACGTAAACTAAAACTCATCGGTGAATCGAAGACCACCTTTTAGTTCTCATAAATGGTGATCTCATGTCCACTCTTTTTCTGGCCGGCAGATCCATGACCACCAGAACTGCTGCTCCTGCTCTTTGAATTTAAATAAATTGATTCCTCGACACTCTCCATTAGGGCTGCAGGTGCCTTTTGTTTTTCTTTTTTGGTATGCTAGGTAACTACCTTCTTATCCTTCGTACCACTCGCTGCCTGCTTACCTTTCGTGCCCCTCTCTGTCTGGTTATGTAGAAGCACGTATGTCGCCCTCCTGACCAAGTCGATCGGTTAGTGTAGTGGCCTCGTCTAAACATCTCTCGATCATATTAAGGAGTCATGGTGACCGGCTTTCCTGCGGCTGTGGTTGATCAGCTAGAAAGGTGTGGAATATTGCTCTCTACCCATTACCCTACATTGACTCTAGCCTAGCAAGCTACGAAACTTACCGGTCATGGAGATGATCCTCGCTCATCAAGCTCCGACTCCTAGTTGCCGGCCCACAAACCATCTGATTATAAATCATCCACATCATCAAGAAAGCAAAATTAATCAGATGTGTACTTGAGCTTCACTTTCTCCTGAATGCACTTCAGGTTCAACCTCAGATTGTAGTGAACATATACAAGATCGTTGAAAAGCTATTGTGTCAAATGATTCCTCTACTTGCTGTCAATAAGAGCGAAGGTGGACCAATTGCACACACTTCCACTCGAGGAGACCATCTGAAAGAAGATCCTAATAGCTAGCCACTTAAGAGTTTTCGCGAACAAACCAAAATAAATCCATCATTCAGATGCAAAAATATTAAAAAAATTACATATAAAATAGTATCGTATTAGTAACCATCTAACGCCCAGTAAATTTTCTCCCGATGTGGAATATACCTAGATTCATATTTATCTTACGACAGTTGTCGAGACTCCAAAGTTACCGATGTCCTCTCTAAATATTTTGGTCTGTAAAAAAAACTGTATTGTAATATCTTAATAATTAAATATACCAATTAACCTACAAATGACTCTTAGGTTAACTTATCTCTTCTAGATAGAGGGCCACGATTTTTGGGTCGAGCTTTATCTTGTAAATCACATTATGCAGAGCAGCCAGAAGTTCGTCATCTATATCGATTCCAGCTACGGTGTATTGAAACCAAGGGTTTAGGTAGTATAGGTAGAGTTTATTATTGTCAGTAAAATTGTACAAGTACAGGATCAGTCTAATTTTTAATATTCTTGCTTACCTGCTAGATGTAAATTTCTACCGATTAGGTAGTCCCACCGCCGCTCAATGATATCGATGTACTCCTAGGCATACGTCGAATCTGCCTCCATGATCTAAATCTTTGCCCTCTCCATCATATGATACAAGAAGCCCATCTGGAAATACCTCTCACTATCCACAGCCTGAAGCACTTTGTACAATGATCTAATAGCCTTCACTATCGTAGTAGCCCGCTGCCAGAATGTCTGCCTTGTCACCAAATCCTCGACAATGCTCCCTTCAGTGTCGACCCTCGCATATCTACTTTTCTGTCACTCAAGACTAACAAACATCCGACGTAGGACTTCTTTCTTCTTAAAAAGGCTATCAAGTGCAACGTAGTTGGTCGCAAACCGTATAACTCCTGATCTCAAGATCTCTCCCTTTGCATACCTCCTCATCAGTGAAAAGATCCATGTATGGTTATAAATATATCTGGTGATAGTTTTGGGTGTCTCCATTATCTGCTGCACCCTACGAATCTTCACAATGTCCATCAACATGAGGTCAATGCAATATGTAGCACATGAAGTCCAGAAAATATGTAGCTACTGCTCCAAGATCTCTCCGGCGGCCTTATTGTGATCCATTGCTAATGATGACCTACACAATATTCTTCTCTCCTATGTTATCAATCACCTTCATCAATTTGAGAATGTGCGTGACATCATGCATATGATCATCAGCATCAACCAACTTATGGAAGAAAATATTTATATCACAATATATCAGAAAATTGATAATGCTCCGTCTAATAGGACCATTCCAACCATCACACATCACTGTCAGTCTATATAAGGGCCCCTTGCTCCTATATGAGATAATCCATTTCTCTAGCTCATTATTGTCAAAAAGCTCACTGTAGATGGCCTTCGGACCTGAAGGATCTATACCAGAACCAACAGCCTGCAAAATGAAAATGACAGACCTATAGTACATATTGTCTGCCACATTCGCTGGAATGTGGCTGAAGTGAAACCAAGATCTAATAGCTCGCCACATATCCTTATCCTTATTTAGCATTGTGTCAATCCTCAACTGCTTCGAATCTCTGCTGGAGAAGGCATATAAATCTAAATTATGGATAGCTGCTCCTTGTGAAATCTCTAGATGACTTCTTTTGCTACCAAAAGCCTCCAGCATAAATGCAATACGACCACCACCTCTACTAACAGCCTCCCTAACTAAGGTTTGCTTAAAATATGGATTTGCCGTGCTGCTCACAGAACTGAAACCGTATTCATAGTATGAGGGCCCAAATCGAGCCCTATGCCTGGCCACCTCATCCTGCTGCCACTGATCATTCAAGCTCGCCTGCATGGCAACCTGAAATTATGCCTTCTCGTCATCTGGTGCGGATGCCTCCTCTGACTCCCTCGAGTGATAGGAAGGTGGCTCTACCGCTCAGCGGTCCACCTCCGCCTCATTGAAAACTATTCTTTGCTGCTCTGAAATCAGCGAAGTGCTTCTTCATCAGCTGCAGAACCTACTATGAATATTTGCAACATAGATACGTCGAGGTAACCACTAGCTAAGTGTTGCTTCAACCTAGTTATCCCTCTTTTCTTAAACTCTGTGCTACACCAGTTGCACTTCCAATGGTGCCGACCCGATAGCATTTGCCCATGATCCAACCAATATCACACCCTCGCTCTTTTTTTCTTAATGACTCCTTCCTGTAGGTTTATCAACCACGTCAATTTATCAATTATTTAAAAAAAGCAAAATTTCGTTACGATGAAGATAATTTTTTACGTCAGAAAATATATCTGATTTATCTAATACATAATACTAAATTTTCATATTTATTTATTTATTTATCTTTAATAATTTTAAATTTAAAAAAAAATTTAAATATCATAGATTCATATATATATATATATATTCTACTTTAGAAATTATTTCTGAATTATGTAATACGTACTACTAATTTTTCTTTTTTATATTATTTATATATTTTTAAATATTTTTCAAATTTAAAGATGATTTTTTTTAAATATCAATATTTCAAAAAATTAATTTCAGCTCAGATTCGTAGAACCCAATAATAGATGCTACATACATTATTTCTCAAAATTTAAACAAATGGACACCAAATTTTGCTAGAGTAGCTTACATGCCCCTAAATACGCTTTTAATTTTACAGTTTTTTAAAAATTTATTTATATATATCCTATTTTTTAATCCAAAATATCTTTTAATTTTAAAATTTATATATAATACCAAAATTAAAAAATTTCACATCATTATGTAGATCATCCATAAATCTACAATATAATAAAATCAAGCCCAAATCAAAAACTTTGGCATGATCTTTTCTTATTTTGCAAATTTCGAGCTATTTTTTCAAGCCCAAAAAAACATTGAGAGAATGAAACACAGAAGAGAAAGCACACCTTATTTAGGCTTGAGTCTTCCTTTAATCGTGCTAAATCAATATAATTTTCGCCGTGAGAAAAAAGGAAAAAGCCGGAGAGATTGAAAACGATGTTAGGAAGGCCTCCTCGGGCCTTCCTAACATCTTTTAATCAGCAAACAAAGAAAATTAGAGGATTGATTCAGAACCGGGTTGACTCGGTGCAAACCGAACGGTTTGCACAAAGTTCGAACGGAACCAGCCAGTTCCAAATGGTCCCAGCCAGTTCCATCCAGTTCGGATTTTTTTCGGGCCGATTTGGGGTTAAAACCGACTCCAATAGACGAACCGACCTAGTTTCCCATCGGGTTGGTTCGGTATGGGCCGAACCAGGCGGTTCGATCCGACGGCCTTGGGAGAAGGTTTCAAATTGTTTTTAAATTTTTAAATTTTGAACTAAAGTAGGCAAAATTCAAAAATAAAAGAAAGTGGTCCAAAACAAACTAGAATGGCATAGTACTGGCACCATATTATATCGTATTGCTGGAAAACTAGTACGGCTCCCGATCTTGATACTAGTACAGCCAACCTTGGTAGAGATAGACCGAAAATTGTGAGAGATTAGTAGTAAGGAAAGACTTGATATCTCGATAGCTCTCAAAAAGTATGGCCCTAAACCGAAAGAATAGAGAAAAAAGATTTATGTAGCTCACCCAACTAGTTTGGAATTAAGGCTTGGTTAAGTATTAAATGGATGGTTTGGCATAAGAGTACATTCGATACAATAATAATCTCCGTGCTAATGATCTCTGTGCAAGAAATACAGAAATGTAGCACAATCCAAGTCTCTTAAAGCTAATGGCATTTACAAGCATCCACCATAGGCCTCTAGGATACCAAAACAAGAAAGGGCATCATAGTGCCTGAGGCTCCCACCACCACAAAATCTAGGTATGGTCAGATCTATACAGCCTTACCACCATGCACAAAAATAGCCTCTACACATGCGGGGATAGGTTATGTACAACTGCCCCTCCCAAGACCTTGCAGTGGCAAGAGCCCCATTAACTAGCCACTCTTTAGAGGAAAGAACTTGGCGCAACAGTAAGCTGCTTCATTATTACCTGGGTGTCACGGGTTCAAAAAAGAAAAAAATATATTTTATGTTTCGTTTTGGAAGGAGATTGATGAGGTGCCAAAGATTTCTAGTAGTGGTGAGACCAGATCATTAAAAATTAACGAGATGCCAACTTCAAAACAACCAGGCGAAAAGGTGTCTCGTGGTGTTGAACTTCTAAAGAATTTGGCGCAACAGTAACTGTCCATTATCACCTGGGTGTCACAGGTTCAAAAAAGGAGAAAAGATATTTTATGTTTCGTTTTGGAAGGAGATTGATGAGGTGCCAAAGATTTCTAGTAGTGGTAAGACCAGATCATTAAAAATTAACGAGAAGCCAACTTCAAAACACCCAGGCATTTTCCTGTCACAGTGAAAAGGTGTCTCGTGGTGTTGAACTTCTAAAGAATTTCCACCGCTACTTGCTTGTCTTCCATATGACTATGAAAGTGCTATTGTAACAGTACTCTACAATACATGTCCTTAAGAATTCGAAAGTTCCAACCATTAACAAACTTCAGCCTCTCTACGTTCTTTTGTTCAGATGCATTATTTTTGCATTATTTTCCTATAAAGTGAGTGGGGATATATTGGAGTTGTAACTGTACATCTATATTATCTTTTCTTGACATTGTCATTCATAAACATGTGTGATTTATCAGTAGAAAAAGATGACGGCATCTATTGACTCCTAAGATCTAAGTAAAAGCTATCTTTCAATGTCAAGGTCCAGAGTTTTTTATTATTTATCTAAAAGATGAAGACATATCAGTTTATTATGTAGTTCTCCAATCTCAAAACACATATAATACAACTCCATATCTGCTAAAAGTTTGTGATACAAGGAACAAGAAAAGTTGGAGACAACTCCATAAATAACATTCTATTAATCAATCAAAAGTCTAGCTAAAACTAAAGCCTTACAAGTCTTACTAAAAATAGGAAAACATACCCAAATATAAAAGGAGAACATACTAGGACTTTTTAACCAAAAAAATGAATATTAGGCAAAAACTAATGCCAACTCTAATAGAAAATAAATAGGATTTTTGACCTTAGGCAAAAACTAATGCCAACTCTAATGGAAAATAAATAGGACTTTTGAGCAACTGATCATGATACTTGCCAACAGCAAATCCATTGGCTCCTATAAGGTTTATCACAATCCGACTTATCATAATAATTGCCAGCTGTATCCTGCATTGCATTAGTTTGCAATGTAGATGCCCTCTTTTATAAACATACCTAGATTGTCTATCTTAATGCGGGCCTTATCGCAATAATAAAGTTGCTCCATTATGACCTGGGGATTATGAGTTTAAAATACGAAAACATGATCCCTACATACGGGGATAAGGCTGCATACATGTTTGACTAGGATAAGGTTCCATACATCTAACCCTCCCGAGACCCTGCAATGGTGAGAGCCTCATACACTGTGATGCCTTTTATCTAGATTGTCAACCTAGATCCAGTAAAGCGATTTGCAACAAAAGGAGAATGGTTAAATCAAGGTTCGTTTTCTCGGTCATCTTGATACGGTATCTGTATGCCCGGTATAGGAGTTAGTTCAGCATACCAAGACTCAGTATGCCTTTCGTACCGCACACTTATTCTCAAGGCTACAAATGGGTCGGGTTAACCCAAGACCCGACCCGACCTACTTAAACCCAATCCGAATCCGATTTAAGGATCCACGGGACTAGGTTGGATTTCAAATTTGGATCCATTCCACATTTTGGGTCGGTTTTGGATTTATTGAGTTTTGACCCGACACGACCCGAGTGTTATATAGGTCTAATTTGGATCTTCTAACCTATTACCCGACCCGAACACAATATACCCATTAACCCGAGGTAAGTGGGGGTAGTGTTAAGCTGGTCTACTATCTACAATCTCCTCTCTTGAAATCCCGATTAGAGATAAGTCCTATATAATAGAGGCATCTATCATCAATTAATTGGTTTGAAATAAATGGTGCCATCATCGCACCAACCCAAGCATTTTGATCTAATTTTATTCACATGACATAGGGGATGTTGTGGCAAACTAGATAGCTAAGTGATCCTTGGATCGAAAGTTCGACTTTTAGATTATAAATTGATACACTGTGATTGACTTGGCATTCTATCCATGCTCTATTTCAATCCATTAGATATCTTTTACCATAATACTTTGTATAACCCATAGGGAATGCTCAACTTTTGAAACTCTTTTCAATAATTTTCTGTGCTTTGTTGAAAAAATTATCATGCTAAATATGTCATAACATGCTTCCAAAGAGATTCATGTCTTATGATGAAGCTAGGATTTCCTTTTAACCAAATTTAACCCTTTCAATTTAGAACTCTATATGTGTGACCTAGATCCGACTTGGACCCAAATTTTTCAAGTTGGGACCGGGTTATGCATGGATCCAACCGAATCCAAATGATCCATTGGATCAAAAATTTTAGCTGTGGATCAAACTCGATCCAACCCTATCTTCTATTGGGTTGGATATGGATCCAACATTAGGACCCGAACAAGGAATTGGGTTGAGTCGGAATCATTCATAACTTGGTCCAACCCGACCCATTTGCACCCCCACCTATTTGGTACCGATACGGTACGTACAATCGGTATGCACCAGTACCGATCGGTACGACATACCATGGCTTGAACAAAATAGAAATTGCCACGCATAAGTTAAAAAAAAAATGAAAATGGAGTAGACATGCAAGTTGGTTAGATGCCAAGAGGCTTACCAATGCAGCCAATTCCGTTGCCAAACACTTCCTTGCTCTCTCAACGTACTCACGAGCTTCATCATACTAGAAAAAAATAGAGCATCTTTAGAAATGTTATGCAGTGAAAATTAGAAAAAGAAGAAAGGAAACCATGAAAATTAGAAAAAGAAGAAAGGAAACCATGGGGCACCTTTTCACGACGAACTGCAAGAACAGCCCTAAAGAAAGCACCATTGCTGCTTCCATCACCACTGGCAGCGGTGTTACCTAAGATCCGAAGCTTGCTTTCATCCCCATCATCCAACCGAGAAACATATTCAGCCATCTGATCCCATTCTCCCATATTCCAAGCAGCATTAGCAGCCTAAGACAACAGCATCAAATTTTAAAAAGGGGAGGAAGGGTTGAATAAAAACATGAGAGAAATGTATAATAGCTTAAACAGCTAAGATTTATTAAATCCGATAACAAACCATTGGAGCCATTTCCAATCGAGCCGAGGGTTCTGCAGCAGTCCACTGCTCTCTGCATAAGGCATTAAGCTCTTCCCACCGAGCTAAGGCAGCAAGACAACGCATTCGTCCTAGAACCATGTGAACAGTAAACGTCAGCAGCACATTCAAGTACTCATCCTCTAAAAAATTTCCAAGGTGTTTGCCGAAGATGCTAGAAAAATTCTTTAAATATCATATAGCTGCAACTTAGTGAGAATTTTTCCAACTTTTTAAAAGGCATAACTTTTCACAGAAATATCGCATTTCCATGACCGTGGATTCATTTAAAAAGAACATTCAGGATCTCTGATTGATATTTCACAGCCTTAGTGAAATTCCAATATTTTCTAGGTCAAAAAGTAGTCAAAACCTAGACTTGTGCCACAAAAAGGAAAAAAAGAAATCTAACCCACCTGATTTGTGCTAAAAAATCTAGTTCCTTCCCCTGCAACAATCACTAGCAGCCGCTAGCCAAAACACCTCCCCCCCCCCCCTCTCTCTCTCTCTCTCTCTCTCCCCTAGACGACCTGGAGTCGCCGCCTCTCTCTCCTCCCTAACCAACTAGAACCCTCCTCACTCTATTGGCAAGCCAAGAACCAACCAAGCCCCCAGGCAGCAAGCCAGAATCCCCTCCTCTCTCCCTCCACCCCCCTTTCTCCTTGTTAGCCCAGAGTTCACCCCCTGCAGAAACTCCCTCATGCCACTCTTTCTCTCACACACTCACATGCCCCCCCTAACTGATTGAGTCAGGTCTAGTCAGACCAAGCCTGACCAGCCCAACATACCCAGGTCAGATAGGGTAGGGCCCAGGCGCTATCTTTTTTCTATCAGACGGGGGACGAGCCTGGGTTTTCAGCCCCAAGGAAGACCAGCCTGGTTTTGGTCCTGGTCACTTGGTCTTGCTTCGAGACTTCGGTCCAGCCCCAACCAGACCATGCCCAGCAGATGCTCAGGTCTAGTAAAAGCTGTAGTTATAATTTTGTAACAAATTTTTACCGATTTTTGAAATTTTAGCCATATTAGGAGTCCTTTAGAGAGTAGTTTAGATGACCAAGATTTATTTGCAATGATTGCTTCTAGATAGAAAGTTTATTCACTAATCTATGTATAGTTTAGATATATAATTGAATCATGATTAGTTCATTTACTTTTGCAAAATGAATCAACAATTAGCAAACAATCCTGCTGATTAGAATATAAATATCCATCTATTAATTACTTTCTCCATCGAATGCATCATAATAGTACAAAAATGTATCAACCAAATATGCCAAATAATAATGACCATTCATTATCCAATACTGACCTAATGTGGCATCTAAGTTATGAAGTGGACTTGATGCCTGAGATGATTTTAAAGTGTATGCTTTCAGTGCATCATCCCATCGCTGCAACTTTTCATACCTTAAATAAACCCATTGTAAACCACAATGTCAGTAGAGAAACAAAAATTGCTCTTATTTGTAAAAAGTTGCTATTACTTGAAGAGGGAAAGGGAGGAGGGAGAAGAGAGGGAGAGGAAGGGAGGAGGTGAGGGGGGAGAGATAGAGATAGATAGAGAGAGAGAGAGAGAGCAAATCAACAATAAAATTTTAGAAAATAATATTTTTGAAACTATTATTATAATATCTAAAGTATACCAAGACTCCTTTAGTTGAACATCCAGATGTTGCTGGGCATATGTTAGTATTCCAACAGCAGCCTGCCAAAGTAAATTTTCATAAAAGACATAAGTAGACAAAAGGACAAGAGGAAACTATGACCATACTACTATTAGAAGAGCATATATGGGAGCTTAAGACCATACTGCTAACAATAAGAGATGAAAATGAAATGATACAGCGCGTTCAACCCAAAAACACAAAGACAAACCTCATGTTGGTGTAACTGATTATTAATATGAATAAGAGACTCAACCACAGTAACAGGATTGGCACCCATCTTCTTGGAACGTGCAGCTTCAAACTCCATTTCTTTGTAGTGAAGGGCTTTTGCAAATGCTCGGCACTGGGGCAAAAATACGTCCACAAAATATGACATGCAAGATGAAATGTTTCACAGCAATTTCAATGTAATTATATAAATATAAAATGCAAACCTTCTCAGCAAGAGCACCAAGCAATCTGGTGTCAATTGGAAGAGGTTTCTCATCATGTTCCATAAACTCTGCCTGGTCAGCAATAACAAAAGTCAGTTCCAGTACCAGACTTGATGGCATGCTGGGTTGATCCATAAAGGAGAAAAAATTACCAAGTTTAGTAGCGTAGCAAGAATTTCAGGAGGAATATTTTGGGATGAGAAGGCTGTCTTAAGATTCCTGACTAACTGCTCCTGGGAAGTTTCATTCATATGCGCCCAGCAGCTTGCGAAACCAGCAGCAAATAATTCTCTCCCAACAGAAGGCTGTATATTCTCTGTCAGAACAATAAATGCTAAATAGAATAAATCAGGCCAAATGATTGCCACACCTGCAACTGTGCAAGTCGTGCACAGGTACGTAAAGCCGGGGATGGAGATTCTTTGAGCAGTTCAATGCTAAAATGCCTCATCCACTCAGCCCAGTCTTCCTTGGTACTCCTTTGAGAAGCCTCACCAGCGGTTCTTAATCGAACATCATTAACCTATAACAAGTCAACTACTAGTCATGCAACTTTCTCTGCTGATCAATGAGAAAATATATTTCAATCAACTGCCCTCATAAGAAAAGCAAATTTAAAAGGATGGTTGATTCGTTACTCTAGGCGTGTTATATAGTTATAGAAGTCCAAAGAAATTTGTCCCGCTCAACATATAAAAGTGCATATTAGAGTTCTTTTTCAGAGAAAAAGCAATGACAATCTATAGAGAGTTTTACAAATTTAGTTCCAACCCCAAATATCAGAGTAGATGCAAATCAATAAATACATGCATATGTATCTACATAGACCGATTGGTCGAGAAGGTATATATGGATGTGTATCGGTAAATATATAGATAGATAATTAAATATAGACATTATAAATGAATTAACAGTTGTTCCAATAAAGAACAATGTGGAAAATGAACCAGGAGCACTAAAAGGAATTGGCAAGCACAAAGCCAGGCAAATTGGACTCAGAGGAAGGACATTCCTTTACAAAATTGGACCCCTGTAGTAGTTAATAATGTGCTTATGCTTTGATGCCAGCACAAAAAGAACTTAAGTATCAAAGATGAAACAGTCAAACACGATAAACAGCCTAATAATAATTCATTTGAGATTATCACAGTAGATAGCAGTGTCAAACATCCCTCAACATTTAGATATTACAATCTTACTAAATGCTTAACAAAGAAAGCTCTGTCATACATGCACACATACATACACACACATGCATGCATATTACATGTACATATATATACTATATGCATAAGAATTTTCAATAATGCTACATCCAAACATTCATTTGATGTATATAATCAAGTAAAGACATCAAAACTCGTTTATCTTATTAATACAAATCCAAAGCCTCTTTAACTGCATCTAGATATTTCCAAACAAAGAGTTTGAATGGAAGTTTGAGTATATTAAAGAACAAAATAACTTATGATAGCAGATTTCATTTTTGCACATCATATACCAATTATATGAGTTGAGAGAGCAACACATAGAAATGCCTAGGAAAAGGTATTCAATATATATCAAACAATTTAGCAGATCCAATTCATATTTTCCATTACAGAAGTCTATTAAGAGACTAGCAAACAATAAGTAGCCAGGCAGTAGTCGGTATCTAAGACAAATAAACTCGTTCAGATGTCAAACAAGAAATGCATAAGAAGATATTACCAGACTAATGTCTAAGAATATAAGAGAGGAAACAAGAAAATATTACTTGATGGCTTCTCAATTGCCTGTGCATCTCAGTCTCCTCCTCGTATGGGTCAGTATCCATGTCGTCAACTGGATCACTGATGACCTCAACAGGAAGACGCCGAGTAAACTTTTGCACAGACAAACTCTCTAAAATAAGTGGCTCACGCCTTCTTAGGCGGCTTTCAATCTCATCGAACTCTCTATGCTGAGATATGAGAAAAATCATTACCAATTGTCAAAAGCTCAACGGCTTCATGAAATCAAATCAAGAAACGAAGAGGTCACCTGCAAATGGTGTTTCAAAAGCAATTTGTGGATTGATGGTATAAAGATAGTGAAATCTTCCCCTAGGGCATGTGCGAGGCAGCACAGAGCATCAGCAGCATCCCTTCTTAGATCATCATTGTTCCTAAGCAATATAATAATCCAAGTTAAAATGGAAGATAGGTTGCACATAGATAAAAAGGATGTCTAGTTCGTTCTAAGTGAAATAAATTACTAAAATTGAGCCATACTTTTCATGGTCGACAAAACAAATTCAACTAATCTGACTACTTCCTAGATTTTGAAATTATTTTTGAACTTAATGACATCACAAGGAATTCCTTGGCAACTGCTAGAGCATGCTGATGCAGAAACTTGCTACTGTATGTATTCTTATGATTATTATATTTAGAATTTGAGGTGTATATTTGATTAAGTTTTTTTTTTCTCTGCCTTTAAATAATAGGGCCATAGGGCAGAGATTACATGGCATCTTCCAAAAGATCGATAAGCATAGGATGACTCCAAATGCAATAACCATACACAATGATATCTCGCTAGTACTCAGGCATGGGATGCCTATGTTTACAAAGCCAAATCCATTCTTCAGCATGTTACTTCCCAACTGAATGCAATAGAAAACATCGTGCACATCTTTGCTGACACGGTGATTATTTTGCAAAAATGAGTTATTTACTGCAGTAAGAAAATGGTAAATGGAATGACACAAAACCAAGAAAAATTAAAAGCAACACTGGTGCATGTTACAGTTTAAGATTGTAATGTTTAAGGATAGAAACATAATTTAACTCATTCAACATGTAACTGAACTCTCTTAGGCCTCTCTATTAAAACCTAAATCAACTCCCACAATCCAATGGTTGCAAAATATGAGTTTCCCTCCCTTAGCAGTGTGTTGACTAATAAAATTTTGAAATTGAAGGGTTTAACTGGGATGAATATTATTTTTTAAAAACAATCATTTCATACTCCTATTGGAATTATGGACAACCATATATGGGAACCAATTCTCTCACAAGAAAGCAATAACAGTTTTTGCGGGTACATGCAAAATTACTCTACCATGTCTTCTTCAAATGCCATAATTGATGGGAAAGGTTTGGATGATCATAATGACTCTTCCATTTTTCCTTACTAAAATATTGTTGATTCATAAATTTTACAATACTTTTCTGAAGATATACTACTGTTATCATGCACATTGTGTCTTGCACGAGTTCAATCTAATCCTTGCATAGAACAAGTCAACCATCTCTCAGACGGTAGAACATGAGAATTACCTTCTTTAAGCAAGGGTTTTCCAAGTTATTAACATATTATTGTGATAAAGTTTAGCTCTGTTATCCCTTTTTCCCCATTGCAAGCTAATTTCTTCCCTTTCAAATTTATCCTCTCTTTTTTCGACAGATTATCCTCTTTTAAACAACATAAATTTGAAGCTCTCATCATCTCGCACCCTGCGTTGCCCTCACTATAGTGTGTATGAAGAAAAATTCAATGTAAAATATAACAAAGAAATATCACATAAACCAGGCAAAAAGGAAATAGGGCTGATTTAATTTTCAGTAATATAGACAAAAAATATTTTACCAAAATGTAATTTAACCTGATTTATCATACATAAAAACCAAAATTAGGTTTAGGATATTATATATGTGAGTACAACATCAAATTACAAAAAGCAGTACAAAATTGTGATATCTTACCCATCTAAGACAAGAATCAAATGATGCACTAGAGCTGAAACATGACCGGTGACCTGAATCCAAGATTAAAAAAAAATGTGGTCATGATCAGATCAACAGATAAGGAGAGAAAAATGAATTTGAAAATTTCTACGTAAAGTAAAAATACCTGATTTCATTGTTTTAGAGCTTTTAAAAATTTCCATTGCAAAACCACATTCTCAGAATCTCAGTTATATAAAATCACAAATTTGAATTTCAAAATCCATATGAAATTGTGAAATATCGTTATTTTGCTGTAAATTTCTACAAGACTCAACAAAAATCAAGATTTCAATAAGTCGAAACCAAATCACTAAACTAAAAAGAGGTTGATTATAACCTGTACTCGAGGTATGAGCTTGGTCAGAGTATTAATAGCACGATGCTTTATATCAACCGAGGCATCAACCTTAAATAAACGAATAAGTGCAGGAAGAAGTAAGTGCATGTGTTCGTCCAAGGTTCCTACAAAACATTTACCATACATCAGAGGGATTTGGAGCGGCCAGATACTCATAAATAGTATTTTTAACAGGTAAATAAGAAAGAGCAAGCAATATATGGAGAGTGAATCAAGAATACCAACCACCAAACACTTCAAGAGTGTGTAAAATATCAGGAACATGGCTACAATCATTGCAACGTTCAGCATCAGTTAGAATTTGTATACAGCATGGAAGAATGTCTGGTAGATATGTTCTGAATTCATCATTTAAAGCTAGGCAAAGTTGCTCCACAAGGTGAAGTATCTGTACAAGAAGAGGAACCATTTTTCAAGAGCATAGAAAATACAACAGAAAACTTCAAGCATACTTCAAAAATGGAAGGAAAGAGGGAAACGGATCTAACAAGTGAGCAAGACAAAATTTCGCTTAGCCGACACATGGTGCCTCCCAAGGGTTCCTGACCTAACCTTCTAAGCCATGCACATTGCTCAAGTCCATATGCATCCAATGTCGTGCAGTATATAGAGTATATGCAGCAATACTAGCAGTGGTCAATCAATTCATGGGTTTCCCTCAACAAAGGCACTACTTACATAATACCTAGAAATTTAATCTGGCAGCCAATGAAAACATGTATGAGCCTACTTAACATTCAGTCTAGGGTAGAGGATTTTCTACATCAGCATATTGTAATTACTTCTTTAGGTGTAATACTACTAGTATGGTATACCCATAGCACCAATAATTAAGGATTACTTGTTTAATTTGTGGTATGTTTCATTGTGGTAATACTTGTTTAATAGTGTACAAAATATCGTACGCATCTTTAGCTTTTTCCTATTTTGAGTTGCTAATGACTTAGTATGGTGGTGTTGCATATCATATCACTTTTAAATTATACATTGCATAACACATAGTATTTAACAGCATATATGTAATGGTTAATGACAATAAAAATACTATATGTTACTTTGATTTCTATTTTTTTATAAGACAACAATCCAGTCATTTAGAAAAAGGTTTGAATTGGTTTAAAGAAAGAAAAAAAACATGGAACACCCCTTTTATAGCTTATCTAAAGCATCCCAGTACAATGGACCGTGCATTTGTGTGCCAGCCTATGCCGCCAAGTACAGCAAGAGACATACTGTGCCAGCAAGAGACATACTGTGCCAGCACTTGGTCAGCACTCACATCGCGGGCAGTACTTAAATCTTGGTTTTATCTAAGGTTTTATGCCAAGCACCCTCATGTTCACTCCCCACCTAGATAAAAGTCCCCACTAACTGACCATATAATGCCTAGACCGTGTTCATGTGGCTAGCATGACATTCAAACTTGTTGAACTTTTTCATTTCAGCCCACCGTGCAGCATACATCAATGCCTTCAAACAAACTTCACTTTGTTTCCTTGTTTCCTAATTTGCTAGTTGTTAGAGTAATGGATCCAATAATGTTGTAGCAATTCTATTATCAATATCCCATCACTGCTTTTTTTTCTTCATGGATTATTCATGTTTCTAAAAGATTAAGAAGAATATTGGCTCCATCTAACAATATGGAAATCAGCAATAGCTTATATTGTTATGAAGGCTATCTAGCTAGGGCTCATTTCCAAAATGGGTGTCACAATCACATACACAAGTGAACAGCAAAATATTGCGCCATAACCAACAATCCAGATTTATCTAAACTATTTGGGGTTATTTGCAGTTGCCTTTATATATCCTCATTTGCTAAGTGTTCCTATTGAGGGCCCCTTCTAATGTTATTTTATCTTTCAAGCATTTCCATATCTTTTCTCACAACCTCCATCCATGTTACCTTAGGTCTTCCCCTCCTGTTCTTGGATCCTTCAACATAAATTAAAGTACCTCTACTTATTAGAGCCCCCTCAAATTTCTGTTCCATATGCCTATACCATCTCAATCAATTTTCCATCACTTTTGTCCTCAATTTGTGCAACTCCTACAGCCCTATAGTACATTACAATATAACTTTGTTGACCAAACTACTCAAAACTTCAGAAAAACCAATACCATTGAATGCTTTTCTATATTCATCCTGCAAATTCCAGCCTTTATCCACATATATACTTCCATATGGAACCAACAGGGCATGTACTATTCTAATCATCCTAACAATAGTTCTTCTAACTCAGGAAGGAACATATTCTATTCTAATTTTGCATATCAAGATATTGCACTATTAGCTACAAAATAAATGCCACCGTATAACTTTTACCGAAATAAGGATTGTCATAATATCTAATAATAAAGAAGGATGCCTAACCAAATTATTGGATTGAAGAATCAGGAAGCAAGTGAAAGAGCAAGAGAAAGATTTTAAAAATGGGTATGCCTTATTCTTGCAAGTCAAAAGAGGACATGCTGAACCAAGATTCGTCGTCTCAGTACCGGACCCCATATCGGTGCCACTAGCATAGTGTTGGTACGAAATTTTTTTAGCGTATCGAGTGCCGATACGCCACCCGTACAGGATACCGGTACCGAACCAGTACGGTACGCTCTGTATCGTCCGGTTCGGGCCAGTATGCCATACCATGTACTGAACCACTTAGAAATTTGGATCTATATGTCACCTTACAAAACCAGATTGTTAATGTAGGTGTCAATATCAGGAGATATTAGGGTCCAATTTGTGTAACAACATGCATAGCATTTGCTTGATGGAAATGGTAAGCCTACACGCACAAATATTTTTTTATATTTACGTAGCTCGGAGAGTTCAAAATTATCCAAACCCAGGGTAGTTCAGGATCATATTCAATAATTTAGCAGCAAAGTTAAGTCCTGTTAAGCTGCACTATAAGGGAACACAACTCAAACTGTATGAATTTCCTTGAAACAAGCCAAGCGTACAAGCATATAAAACCAAAGGTTCTCATGCATGTAGATGACACTTAACATTAATTCGGTTAAAATGAGTACAAAAATGCAGGCAGAAAGAAATTATCTTTACCGGGGAACCAAGCACAGAACGGTTGGTTGCAGGCAAACTAAAAGATGAAGACCAAAGTTCAGAAATGAGGGAAAGCAACTCCGGTAAATACTTCCGTATATGCTGCACAAGTTAAATCTTTGCATCAAACCGTCTTGAAAACCTCAAAAAAAGTACACTCATGGAATGAGAACAAGCCACTCAAAAACCACCACCCATACCTGGCGCACAATAGATACCAATGTTCCAAGCTTCCAAGTTATGTACTCTTTCAAACCATCTTCACATGTGCGAACAGCATGGAAAAGGTCAGGTAGAACCTACAGAGATAAAGAGTAAACCAAATGTACAATTTTAAGCATGATGCCATAACTTCAGACCACTACAAAAATATCAGATGATGAGAAACAATATTGCAATCATAAAGGAATTGGAAGTATTTTTGCAGAATGTTCTTAATCCATTGGTAAGTTTGGTCCAGTAAGGAGTATCTTAAACATGCTGGCTGGAACCTAATATTTCTTTTTATTTTTTGTCTTATAGACAATATTAAAATGAAAAACTCCCAGAGGAGGCTTTCTTGGGGCTCCAGAAAAAGGTCGTCTTGTTTAATTAGAAAGTCCTGATAAGATTCAAATACTAGGGAGAACAAAAGAGATGGCTGCAGGAATCTTTAGAGGAATTTATTTTCCATCTTTAATAAACATATAGGGGAAATTGACTGCCAGCCCTTTGGCTTTCATTAAACAATTAGGGCTTGTTGACGAAAAAAACTATTCATGGCCCTCACTTCTGATGAACATTTAATTTGTCTACTCCCTGGCCTGTGTATAGGCGCGTATAAAACAACGAAAAAGTGCATACACAAAGTAACAAGGCACAACTAGCCAGACCGTGGTCATTATATGCCAGTTAAACAAGGAGATGCAAATAAATTACCCATTCATAAAAGGACCCTGCATTAAAATGCATACAGAAGACTTGCTACCAAGGCTTCACATTTGCCTATAGCCATTCAAAATAAAGAGAATAAGCTAGATTTGAATGAGAAAATAAAAGGAAGGGCCTAAGCCAAGGTTCAACCCTCTCCTTCCCCTCCCTCGTCCCTCTCTTTCCATCTCATTTCCCTTCTATACAATCCTACCTATGCTGTCTTGTCCACCCATTTCTTCAGTATTTCACTTTTCATTGTTTTCTGTAAATATGTTTATTGAGATATGTTTTACAACATATTTATTTCTTCATATTCCAGTTGATTCTTTGTTAATTTTTAAAACCTCAAATTAATCTCAGACCATAACATTTGTAGCTGCTTCTTTCTCCATTTTTCCCTTGAAGATCCAGTGTCGTTTTCACAGATTTGCACGCAGCAGGCCATAAAACCATGAGATTCAATTACAGAACAACAATGAATCATATCCTTACCCCAAACATATCCTTCCTAACAGGCATCCCTGTACTCTAAACTCTAGGATAGATTTTTTTCACTTCTCATTTATCATAATATCTAGCATTCCCTGCTTCTGTCCCATTTACGGAAACTAGAAAGCAAGCCAAAACAAATAATTTAACATTAGACCAGAACTTTCTTGGGTCCAGCAAGACATACACAGGCCATCTCTCACTGGTCTTGCAGCAACAACATCATAATTTACCTGTTCTTTTCTTTTCTTGCCAAAAGTCCTGTTTCTTAATATTATATGCAATTCTTAATTATTTCTAATGAAGTAAATATTGCAAGCTAATACATATCGTCTGGATGATTGCTAAATGGACACATTAGGGCAGACTCCAGTTGTTTAACCAAGTATGATTTCTTAATTTAGCCCTATTGTTAATTTAGAATTTACCTAGCAAAAAGAAAATAGAGGGGAAAAGAGGATTCATAATTGATTTATGAAAGGGAAGAACAACTTGTGCATGGGAGTAAAATATAGATAATCTCACCTTTGGTAGGTATGGAACACAGCCTAGGCCCATTGACTAGTTTCAGAACAAGAAACAAACACAAGTTAGATAGCCAAAAGAATGTGATAAAGTAAATGACTTCAAACAATATCCACTTCTAGAAAGCATACCTTAAATATGAACATAAGAGAACCCACCACCTTTTGGTGATAACTTGAAAGAGAGGGATCTCGAAGAATTCTCATAAGAGAACTAATAGCAACCTATTCATTGCAAATCCAATTTTAGATAGCTAAGGAAAAAAGCAATGCCATTCTCACAAAGCAAATCTTCTTTTCTTTTTTTTTTAAGTGTGTGGAATGCATCGAATGGGACCACAATTGAATTTCCTCAACAAGATACATGCACAAAGCAAACATTACCGTGGAATAATAATCTTCCGAAGCTGCGAAAGATGGCCAAAGTTCTGTAGGTAGCTCTTCCATGGAAACAATATGCTGACCAGTATCACTTGCAGCACGAGAAACTTCTCCATGTGAACCAGGCAATTTCTGCTGATTGCGCTTATGTATATGAGGATCTAAAGCACCCATAATCCCTAAAACCTGCAAGATGACAATCAAAACCCAAACGCACAAACCATTCCATGATTCTCAAAGAGTAACATAAATCATAATGGTATACCTTTAAAACTTCTCGTCTGGTTGACCATGCCAACTCCCCATTCAACAATTTTAAGAGTAAACCAAGCAACAGCGGGTACTCATTGTATGGGGAAATAACATAGCTGAATGTATAGAACATTGGTTATTCAAAGTTTCAATATAAACAGATTACCTAAACCTCAGTTGGCATAAATAACAGATAAAGTTGGATTTTGCTTTAAAATAACTTGCATTCCTAGTCTAATGCAAAAAAAATAATCATCGATTGAAGGATCCATCGTGATTTTTAAGTTTTAACCTTACAAAGTACCTGAAAATACAACATTATGAAATATTTTCAACAAATGGATGATCTGAGACTTTCAGATTTATTAAATTGTGTGTCTCAACTTTCAACCATGCCACGTATATATTATTACTCTTAATGCTTTTCACCTTCCTCATCTTTCTTCCCCTTAGTCCCTCATTGTCTTCTCTTTTTATCCTTTCATCAAGCAACTGTAGGTACTCCTTGTATGAAGAAATAACATTGCTGAACATAAAGATCGTTGGTTATTCAAAGGTCCAGTATAAATAGATTACCTAAAGCACAGTTGGCATAAATAACATATGAAGTTGGATTTTGCTTTTAAAGAACTTGCATTCCTAGTCTGAAAAAAAAAAATCATCAATTGAAGGATCCATTGTAATTTTTAAAGTTTTAACCTTACAAAACATCTGAAAATACAACATTATGATATACTTTCAACAAACGCAGGATATGAGACTTCTAGATTTACTAAATTGTGTGCCTTAACCATGCCAAGTATATATTATTAGTATTAAATCTTAATGCTTTTCACCTTCCTCATCTTTGTTTCCCTTAGTCTCTCATTGTCTTCTCTTTTTATTTTTTCATCCTATCTAGCATGTCAGTTACAATCTAATCGACAAATGCACCAGTTACAGATTCAGGTACCAGTTGATTACCAATTGACTATTTGACCACCTTGAGAATCTTGGCACCAGAATAGGTGAAAGTGGAACGGTCAAAACACCTAGGAGAAGACCAAAAAAAAATGGTCAGAAGTATGGCAGAGGGATCTAAAGAAATTGTTCCAATTGGATGTCAGATTTTTCTGGTAGGAACTAATGCAGAAGGACCCTTGAAGCACCACAATAAATCAGCTAAGTTTTGTTGCAACGTCTCTTCTGGGCAAACAAATGATATGTTCTTTGATTCTCTCTTAATGATGAATTAACTTCGATGCCCTGAATAAGATGGCATTCCATTTTTATTTGTTATCAATCTTTTATATCAAATGAAGTTCAAAAAATTTTACAAGTAACTGTAGAACACAAAGCCATCTCAGAATAAATAAATAAATAAATAAATGTGCAAAATAAATAGTTATAAAAGAAAAGGCAAACATAACTAACACCAAATGGCCAAATGGATATATAAAAAAATAAGAAGAGCCCTTAAAACAAGAAGAAGTGGAGCAGAAGGATGAGTAATAACACACCCTGTGCTTTGTACAACTTGACCAAGAGTTGCCACAGCTACCTCCCGCTTATTAGCAGCAGCCCCATCCAAGAGTGCTTCAACAATTAAAGGCATTAACTCGCGTAGATACTGCCTCATTGCAAAGCCACCCTATGCCAAAATCAACACGTGTGAATTCAGAAACTCTTTTCCCTTCATTGTGTTTTTTAAAAACATTTAGGTCTGCAAGATTCAGTTAAAAATTAAAAAAAGCAAGCAAAATTAGGTTTCCAGAATTAATTGATGAGAGAGCAAGGAAAAAATCAGCAGCATAGAAGAAAAACCACAAATGTTGGTTCAGTAATCCATGGCACTAAGTTTTATAAAAATATGATTGGCAGCTTAGGTGCAAACTAAATATCTCGTTAATATATCAGCATTTAAAAGGCAGTACACGCTACATTTTGGTTCAAAAGATGAAAGATGATAGCACAAAATTTACTGGTGAACGAAAAAGATATAAGCAGTATCCCATATTAAAACTTTCTTGTCAGAACAATTTTTTTTGATTTTTTCATCAAAATTCATTATTTAGCATGGACAAAAAGTAAGTCACAAGATTGAATAGAAAACATATGTGGTTGCTTCACATACTCAAAATTTACCAGAGACGTAGAGCATGATATTGCCCAGGAAAAGTAACTAAAACAAAGGATGGCTTCACCTACCACTTTGAAAAGCTCCCCAACAGTAGCAAGAACTCCAGTAAGAATACCATTAAAAGCATTGACTCCATTGCCTTCAGACAGCCTTGCAACCAGGGCCTGAAATTTTGGATCACAAGCATAGCACTCAACTAATCCATGCTAGACCAGCAATAAAATATTAAACAGCAAGTTTTGAATACCCACTAAAACAGGACCACTGCATGAACCCTCACCGACAGACTAAGATCATAAGAAAGGATCAATAAATATCCAAAATATTGTACATTACAAATAATAGGTCAACCTTATGAACTGGAGCAATATATGGAAGTATCAATCGTCCACAATTACGAATTAAGCAACCCAATAATCTGGCACTTTCTTCTTTGCACTTGCTATCCACACTGTATGGACAAGAAATATAGAATTTCCAATAGATTGAAATTACTCTTAATTATCAGAATAATAGAAAGTAATTATAGACATAAGCATAAGCAACCAAAATCATTTGTCTAACCTTTGCTCCAGATACATCAGCAATTGTATGAGATGGCGACGAAGTGCTGGAAGAACATAAGCAGGATTCTTTTCAGATAATCTGCCAGCCACTGATATAGCAAGCTCTCGGACATCAAAGTCCTATAGGAAAAAAGAGAGAAACATAATGAGCATGTCACTGGAAGAATACGGCATATTTTACCCCAATGCAGGGTCAATAACAAGTGAAGCATTTAATAAACTGGATGATAAGAAAATTCAAGAGGGTGAGCTTTGGCGCAAATGGTAAGATTGCTCCATTGTGACTTGAGTGTCATGGGTTCGAATCATAGAAACAGCCTCTCTGGAGCTGCATATATCTGACCTTTCTTAGACCCCGCAATGGCGGGAGCCTTATGCGCTGGGCTGCCCTTTATGATAAGGAAACTCAAGCAAGTAATCCTTTCCTTACCAAGGATGCTTTCTTCAATTTAAATTCACTCTTGAGATAACTCATCAAATCTAAAAGGGATGTCTTTTAAACCGTAGTGGCAGCAATAACTTTTCTTTTCAATATCCTTCAAGGGTTTATAGACCAGCATCCTTTTCTATATTTGTTCTCCCAAAAGAGTGACGGATGTTTGAAGCTAACAAAAGTATAAGTCAATTCTCTAACATAAGGGATCAAGGTAACATTTCTTTGCCAATGATAACCATTAGATCCAAGAAATCAGTAATCATCTAATCATCAAACACAATCAGTTATAACTGTCATAAAATGCACGAGTTTGCTGCAAAATCATAACCAGCTCGCTTATCCTACTGCTCCATTTGGATTCTTAAGGCATAAAATGCAGGTTGTTAAGAAATCAACCTCACACCTGCCCTTTCTGGTTACTCTCTCAGTAGAAAAGCCCTATTTACCAAAAAACATCTATTAAGCTTGGCTTCAAGGCCTTTATAAAGTGCTGATAATTACTAGCATAAAGTGCTTTCCCTAAATCAGTAGTTTAATCAAGTTTTAATACACCACAGAGAGTTAACATATTGGAGGAAGCTGATTTGTAACAACAAATATTTCACCATCTTATAAAAATTGCTGATAAAAGCACTTCTTCACCAACACCGTCAATTCTTCCATTACAAGCACACAAACAATTCCATTTTCAAATAGGCATTGCTCTTCAAAAAACTCTAGCATTCCCTTCCATGCACTTGCAACATATCATACAAGTATAATTCTATCACAACACTTCAAATTAATCATGCCTTCGACTATTTGACACCTCTGTCATATCAAAAAGTGCATTAGTGTGTCTTCTCATCTCAAAATATTCAAGACGGTTAGGAAATACTTCCAAATACACATTGCTCTTCAAAAAACTCCAGCATTCTCTTCGACTCTCTTGCAACATAGGATACAAGTAGAACCCTATCATAACTACTCCAAATTAACCACATCTTCAATTATTTAACACATCCACCATATCAAAAATATATATTAATGTGTTTTCTCATCTCAAACTATTCAAAATAAATAGAAAATCATACATTTTGTTGTGCAAGGGACAAATAACTAGGCAGGGAGCATTTAGCGCATTTCTCTGTAGGCAGTCATTGTTCTAGCTATAATCATCAATATGTACCACCTATTTGGGTAATAGTTGTGTGTACTTTTCTGCACCACCTTTCCTAGCAAAAGTTGCATCTTTGTTAACTCAAACCTCTGATTGGCAGCATCCAAGGAAGCCAATTAAAAGCCTCCACCATTGTAACTGTCAGTGTCACACTCTCCTAGTAAATTTTTTTCTAGCCATGAATGCATCAAAGTTCTTCATAGTAAAATAATATTTATCTACTTTCTTTAAGAAAACTGGATGTATCCCATATCTCCAAGCCTCACCCCATTTAAGTTGATAGACTTCTTTTCCTAATCGTAATTCCTTTTTTCAATGGCGCATCATTACTCTTCTATCTAGATTATATCATACATTTTGGATCATTTCCATTAAATCAGATGTAAGCAAGCCCCGATGCTCCTCATATAACATTATTCGACTGCCCCTATTTGTGTGTGTCAACATTTTCAGAAAAGATATAGCAAAGCAGTGCGGCACTAAAGGGATAAATAACTGCTGATCTGTGGTATCATCTCACAGTAATCCCAGTCGGATCTTAGTGACCTTCTGCATAAAATCAAAATGACGACTTTATTTAAGAATGAAACAAGTTTGAACAAACTTTCTTTTTTACACTTGTCTGACAAGAAAACCTAATTCTCAATCGTTAAGCAATTTGATCATACCACTTTAAGAGAGTAATAGATAGACCTCAGCTAACTTTTAATGAGTTTTTTATCAAGCCTTTGGACTTCATGAGTGATAGAGACCTTTTTTTGATCTGCCTACAAACACATCACAAAGGTCTACAACAACTAAAGAAAAAAATGATGCACATTCAAGTGTTAATTCAGCAGCTTCTGTGTATATAAACAAGGGTGTGGCAAAAGCAGCAAATCTCCTTCCACATATGGCACATGACAAATGCAAGCGATGTAATAGATAAACACAAGAACTGGAAAAGAGAATACTTGCCACACTACATGCTGGTCTTTTGGGAAGAAAATGCAATAACAAGATAGGAAGGGAGTCCTAAAGAATCTCAATCTATCTTTTTGAAAATAGAGTCCTTATCTAAATCCTTTGGTGATTGGCAGTCGTAACTTTTGAGCTTTTGCAAAGTCATCCATGCAGGGAGTCATTGCTTTCTTTCCATTTTTCTCTTACTATTTTATTACATTCAATAAGATGGTGTTTGTGGTATACCGCATTTCCAAAAGGCACTAACTCATCTACATTTATCATCTCAACCATTTAAATTTATTACAAGAAGTAATTTAGCGTGGAACTGTCCACTCTCCAACAAAAGAACAACTCAAGAAAATAAACAAGAGGACTTGTACCATATTAAAACTCTGACCATTTAACTATGCAATCACTAATGTCCATAGCTACATTTGAGCATATTTTATCGATGCAAAGAAATATCACAACACATAGTGGGAGCAGGTTGCTAGAAATAGCAGCATACAGTCCTCATTTTCATAGACCAAAGTAACAGTATGTAATGATAAGAAAGGACATTACCTCATCATTCAGAGCAACAAAAATGGAACTCAAGCTATCAGCCTGGGCCAAAAATTCATCAAAAGTACCATTATCATCCAGAGACAAAAAGATAGACCGTCTAACACTAACATCAGCATCTGCAACTGCTGCAATTAGAAGTTTTCCCATAATCTGCAAAGGTGGTGAAAATACAATCACAGTGTAACTTGCATATTCATATCTGACATAAAAAATTCCAGATTAACATCCAACCTAAGTTTAATTATGCAAGGAAAACAACCATTTGAAACAGTCATTCATCAAAGAAGGATAGTAAACAAAGTTGTCTCATACAATACAAAGCCTGAGGGACACCCAATTGCCACCAAATGCAAAGAAGTTATCATTCCTTACAGTATAGTAAGTTGTCACCAAAGACAGAGAAGTTATCACTTCACACAGCATAAATAAGTTGGGTCTCTCAAACAAATATAAAGCTGCAAGTTGAGCACATATCCATTATATCTGCAATTTGATTGAGGCAATGAAAAGACAATAAGTTTCATGAGTGTATCCTGATTATTATGTACCTGATTATTATGTACGTATACAAAGGTCTCAGAGTGGCTCTTTATCTTCTTATATTTTTTTATGAAAAAAAATGAAACAGTCATAAACATGAAAAACTATAACAATTTCAATGCATCAGCTGAACCAAAAAGATATAGTCTGTGCATGCGGCTGCCCCGGGGAGGAAGGGGGGGATGTTATCGATTGCCTCCAGAGATCCAATGCAAATATGGTTTCAAATATAACAGACCTGTATCTTTCATGGGTCCCTAAGCAGTAAATGCTATTTCTGCTTCTCGCAACAGCATAGCTTGTCAAGTAATACAGGTAGAAAACTGTGACAACAGGAGGGCATGTATATACAGACATACATACTGAGAAATAAAAGATCATTATATGTGCATATATACATCTATCTGTGTCCATGAACATCTTAGAGGACCATATCAGTATGGAAGGCAAAGATGTTGCAAGTTTTAAACAATTTAAAAAAACAAACTTCTGTTATGAAATTCCAGATAACTTGCCTTCCACTTAAATAAACCACAGATTTTTGAATGGCCTACAAGTACCAAGTAGACAAGCTGTTAGTCAAAAATTTCTAAGTAGCATGAATACCAATTAACCCCTCTGGTGGTGTCCATTCCCCAGATTGTCGAATAATAAGGGAATAAAGCAGCAACAGGATAAAGAACAAGCATTAGAGCACGTATTAATGTTGTTCGCAAGGGATTGGTTTGTCATTAGTTCCTATGCAAACCTATGAAATGGCAGCTTCATTTATCTTCATGCAAGATACTTCCACCCAGTGTTCCTCTATTCCCCTTCCTTTTCACCTCCACGTGAATATGTTTCTATATAAAGTTGTATAGATCCAGACAGCCACACCATCTCAAGTATTTCTCCCTTATTTCATGATTGGTGAGAGCCTTAGGTTATCTTCGTACCAGCATCCATTTTATTTTTTTCCTTGTTTAACAGGTTTTGAATCCTCCACAGAAAAAGCCATAAAGTGAGTACCAGATTACAGCTTCCATGTAACAATTACAAATTGTAATCAAGCAATTTGAAAGAGGTCTATATTTTTGCTACAGCAATACAAATTAATGTCATATAAAGGGTTTCTGTACGAAGTTTAAGGTTGATTAGGAAGCAAGCTTGATTAGGCTATTGTTTTTTATTTTGAACTTCATGAGGTTTGTGATACCAACATTAGGGTTCAATTCAATTCATATGAATTTTTCACGATGTATAAGAGTCCTTTTATTATCAACATAATCTTTTGCTTCAAGGACTAAAGCATCATCACTTTCCATCCTCAGTTTTTTAAAACAATAAATCAATCCCAATAAAGTTTATGTTTTTTTTGTTGTTTCTGTGTTTTCCATCCAAAGCCATGTTTAGGCTTGAATTTTCAGTCGAGTCATGTACTAGTACTGCCAAGTAAAAAAGATCCACCTAGGTATGATAGAAAGCCTAACCCAACTTCAAACCACCATACTTAATTACTAGAGCCTTAGTCTTTCTTCAATGCCCACGGTCATCACTCATCTCTAGGAACGGCGGAGGATGGATGATAGTCTTGAAAATAGAATTGTGCATGTATGGAAGGAGGAAAGTTAGAAAAGAGGAAAAAATTATGCAGAAATCTGCAGAAAACAACACAGAACAGTAACCCGACTCGGTTACTATTCACGAAACAGTAACTCGGCCTATAAAAAGAGAGGACAACAGCCAAAAAAAAAAGAGAAGAAACCCTAGAAAAGTGAGTGCAACCGTAGGCGAAGTCCTGAGAGACCCTTTTCCTTCCACTTTCATCTTGCTTCTTGACCTATTTCTTCTTGGAGCCACCTTCTTGACCCCGTCATCATTCATCTCGATACCTTAGTGGAGCACGGCCTGAAGATTCTCATTGGATTGGAGGGACCAAACTTGCATAGGTAACTATCCGACTAGTTTTACCACCATCTTTTATCCAACCCTCGTTTCTTCGTCCATCAATCATCTCCACCCATCATCATTATCATTGTCGTCATCTATCATATCCTTGGAACCCAAGTTTACTGGCAGTATTTTTTTATTTCATCTGTTGTGGTTATTTCAATTTGCTGCACTAGTTATATTTCATTGATTAGGCTTTATTAATAAGATATCTATCATGTTCTGTTTTGCGTTCACATACCTTTATGATATTCTTTTGGGTGATGAGTATTTGCTGGTGTCTAATCAATCGCACCATAATTGATTATTATGAAATCAATCTACACCTGTAGTAATCGATTATAGGTTGCACCACTTTCTTCCCATAATAAGTTTTAGTCAGCTAATGACATATATGAATTTTAACAATAAAAAGAAAAAGGGTCACAATAAACCATGTTCTGCTATGACTAGGCCTCTACATAAAATTCCTCGACATGAATAGTTCCCAAAACTCTATAATAGTGCACAGATTTATAAGCGGTCACATGTGACCCACACAAATAGGAAATCACAAACACATAGTTCACACCTCTCAATGTGCTATCTAGGGCTCACCTTGCATCTGTCCAAAGTGTGTCTTAACCTACCCTTCTCCTACTCAGAAAGACTATGTTCACCTAGCCAATTAGTGCAACTAAATGCAAATGATTTTGGATAGATGAGATAAGATGTAAGAACTAAGTTCATCGAAGTTGAAGGATTAATGTGAATAGATGGACTAGAAGGTGGACTAGAGGGCAAGTTCATGTGGACAAATCCAAGCAAGTCCTTCAGTTTTGCAGGATTAGAGAGTGAAAATCAGCACAACTTTGCAATGCTGCATGAACATGGATATGAGAGTCGGATTCAGATGCATTTTCAAGTGTCTAACTCAGCAAAAGGGAGAAAGGTAGATACAAAGATACATTAGATACAATATGATTTCAACTAAACTATATATTTACACCTTTGAACAAGGTAAGCTAAACCCGTACCGGAACCCATACTGGTCAGCTACTGATATGGTACGGCACCGTACCGACACTCAGTACGACTACGCAGCCCAATTCAAACCGGCATGCAGTTGTTTTTATTCTTTATTTTTTATTTTTTATGTTAAATAATGTTTTATGAAGATTTTGGATGATTTAAACATTAATTTGATGTTTTTTGAGGTGTTTTGATGTTCTTTAATGTGTTGTTTCTTTTTTCATGCTTTTTGTTCATAAAATAACTATACTTTCTATGATAAATATAATTAAAGTACATAAATCATTATATTTATAAAGAAAATCAATAAAATATAGAATATAAAGTCAATTTAAATGCATACCTACATCTAAAATCTCATGGAATGCTGATATCTCTTGTAGATGTCGGAGTCAACTTCGTATGGAGGAGACTCAACCCAATTCTCTATCCACCATAAAGGTACGTAAACTAGATAGTCCCTATACATGCTATGGGTGACGGTGTCACTATGGAAGGAGTCACTGTATCACCACAGCCACAGTATCGAGTAGATGACTCCTCTCGGAGCAACATCGTCACCCATAATACGTACTGAAACTATCTAGGCTACATACCTTATGGCAGCCCGACGAGCTTATAGGAGCGAGGGGCCATATGGATTAAGAATTGGGTTGAGCCTCCTGTATATGAAGACGACCTCGACATCTATGAAAAATATTGCCACTCCACGAGATTTTCTATGTCAGTATGTATTCAAATTGATTTTTTATTCAATATTTTATTGATATTCTTTATGAATATAATGATTGACGTACTTTAATTACATTTATCATTGAAATTATACTCATTTTAGAAACAAAAAGCATGAAAAAAAGATGCAACATCTTAAAGAAAATCAAAACACCTCAAAAAACATCAAAATAATGTTTAAATCACTAAAAATCTTCATAAACATCATTAAACAACAAAAAAACTTGAAAAAAACAAAAACAAATGTGCGCCAAAAATCAGCATACCCAGCCATACCGAGTGTCGGTACGGTACCGAACTAATACCATACCAGTAGCTGACCAGTACGGGTATCGGCTCAACCTACCTTGCTTGTATCCTTAACTCATCTCTAAAAAGAACAAATACTCACTCCTAACATCAAAATAGGGTATTAAGGTTATTGGTAAAAGAGTTCAATGTTTTTGCAATCTCTAATAGTGGCTAGTGGCTACCAAGGAACTTCATAAGTATACCAGTATCTAATACATACCCAAGTCGGATACGTACGTGACATGGATTTTTAGAGCAAGACGCGAGTATCCAGGTCACACATTAATCATGGGATGTGAACAACTTAGGTACCCACCCAGATTGGAAAAGCTGAGCGCATGAGGGTTGGTGTCTTTTCTCTGCCTAATGTTTGGAGGGAATTGGGAGAGGGAGAGGGAGAGGGAGAGGGAGAGGGGTAGGATTGATTCATGTGCATATCAGGAAGAATCCAAGGACTAAAAGGATTTAGGATAGTAAGAGAATTCTAAGATCAAAGAAAGGAGTAGGGCCTTAAAGAGTGTTCTGATATTGAAGGGATAAATTTGGAATAAAATTGGGAAATATCCCCATTCCATATAATACTAAAATTTATAATTTTCTGATTCTGTTATTATTTTTCAGCTGAAACTCCAAAATTCAAACCAAAACTTATTTGACCTGGTCAAAACTTTAAAAAAAAAAGAAGCTTTAGGACCTAAACTGAGTATAAATGGTTTTTCACATTTTACCAATAAAATAAAATGAAATGTCATATTATATGCCAATTAAAGAAAAAGGGTCATTTAACTATTTATTAACTATAAAGAGAAGTTGCTTCAAGGCTGCAGAATATGTAAATGGTTGTCTAGCATAAGGTTCGAATGGTAGTTATTAAAACACTCTTTTTCCATACTTTTTTTATTTTTTGCATTACAGTCTCAAAGCGGTGAGGCACCACTTAAACAGAAAAAGATTAATAACATGGATCGTTGAACCGTGCCGGACCAGCCAGTTCAAGGCGTACCTAACCGGACTGGCCGGTTACCGGCACGGTTCAAGCATTACCTTTGGTTCGGCATATAAAAAGGCCTGAATCGCCCGATCGCCCTCTTTGCTCACCCTCTCCACCTTCGCTCGCCCTCTTCGCCATGTCGAAACCCTAACCGAAGCCCTTCGCCCTTGCTGGTCCACGACAACACCGTACGACCCAGGTAAGTCGCTCTCTCTTCCCTCTCTCCCCCTCTCTCTCACCGGATCCGAGCCCCTCTCTCCCTCCCTCCCTCTCCCTCTCTCTCTCTCTCCCTTTCTCCCTCCCTCTCTCCATCTTTTCCTCTTTCTCCTTCTCCCTCTCCCCCTCTCTCTCCAGCTCTCCCTATTTTGGTAAGCCCCGGAACGGCACGTACCATGCCAAACCGGTCACCAACCGGTATGCCCTCTGATACCAGTCAGCAAACCTTGAGTTAATTACTAGTATCTGGATAGATCAATTATCTATAGTATCTGGGGAAAACAATTATTCAACTCACATAGCTGCCTAAAGAAGGATAAGACAAATGTAGAATCGCATAAAACTTCTAAATAAGAATAAGCATGTAAATGTGCAGCAAGACAAACCTCCTCCACAAGGCGACGTCGCTTTGTTGCACCAATTCTATTCGATCTACTTGACGTAAACTGTGGACCAGGTATTCCAGCAAAGGAGTTTGCTACTAATCTGCAACAGCATATGGCAGCATCTCTTCGAGTGGTACCATCCTCATCCTCTAGATAAACAACAACAGATTCTCTAGCAAATTGCAGAAGCTCATGGCCCTGAAGTACAAGTAAATTTCAGCTTTCACTGAAAAGTATGCGTGTTTTACTTTATGGACGAGCTACAAGTCACGGAAGCCAACCTTAAAATTGAAATGGGCTAGGGTTTGCAAAGCAAGTTGCACGAGAGCTGAACCACTAATGTCTTGAAATTGCTGAGCATTGTTAGTCAAATTTGTGCGAACGGCTGCAGCACCTAGCTTTGCCTGTTGGTATGGGGTTTTGGAGAGTGCTATGGAAATACAACCCAGCAAGCGTTCTTGAATGCTAAGTAGTAGAGATGGAATGCTGCAACAGATGCAAAAATATTAGATGAATATATTACATGAATTCAGAACTACAAAACAGAAATCAGGTATAGAAGTAGAGAATATACCAGACAAACATACCTAACAGTTATTTGCTCAAGGGCTTCTACCAGGGTACGAGAGAGACCACCAGAAAACATTGAATCCAATAGACCACGGACATGAGGTTCCATAGCGGGACCCATGGCTTTTGCAAAACTTCCCACACAAGCCAAGGCCTCAACTGATGGTCTCCCTCTACGAGGAGCAATCTGTGAAATTATGAATTATACAAATACTTGAGCAGTTGCAACACCTACAATCATTGCAAATATGTTGAAACATATGTTGATAACTTACTGCATCGCGCAAGTGTACAGTTACTGTGGGCAAATAAGGGATAAGTTCACCATCCAAAGCTCCAGCCATTTCCCCCAGTGCAATAAACCCACTAGCACGTTCAGCTGGATTGCGCAAAACTGCTAGGATATGATCCATGCAAATCTGTGCAAGTAAATTCAGGAAAAGAACTCAATACAAATTGCAAAATCAACACTTTTCTGTCAACAAACTATCAAACTCAAAAGCAGTCAGTATATATCAAATAAAAGACTATTCATGCAAGAAAAATGCTAGCCCAGCAACTCCAGCAATTGTCAACACAAGGCTAAAAGAAGATATATGAACCTTTAAATAGTTTGTCACAAAACGATCACGCAAAAAGTGAGCAATACGTGGAAGCAATGATGTTATGCTGAGACGAACAAGCCGATCACGGTGCTCAAGGTATTTGAGAACAATATCGGCCACCTCCCTATACCTAGACATCATAAACTCACCTGTGTTCCTGAAGGGGAAACAAAAGGTCAGTAAGCTTCATATAATTTGAATAAGGAATATATATTTTCTTAAAACAAAGTGGAAAATAGTCATCAAAGAAAAAATGAGAAATTTTTGCAAAGATTTCACCACCTAAACAAAAAGAGGAAGAAGAAAAGCACAAAAGAAGCACCAGCAAAATGATATCCTGTGCCTAGGTGCCTCAAACAAGATAGCTCAGATTCTAAACCAAGTGTCCTCATGGAACCATACACCAGTACTCCATTCCAGCGTAGAAACACTTGTAGAAAACATTTTTCCTTCATTTCCTTGTTTTGCACCAATTTGCATGTTGCAGAGCCTTCCAAACCTTTTGATGCTTGAGGTTGCAAAGGCAAAGAGCCAGCTAAGAATCCATGCTAATGTGTGCCAAATTGAGAACACAGACACATGAGACATCTCCGAAGGGCAAATCCAGACTGACCCGGTACTGACATCATGAAGTAATGGATGGTCAATCGTCATACTATTGATCAGACAGTATACCTTTTATTAGCATATATAGTCATCCTGGCAAAATTCAGTAACAAGAATCTTGAAGAATAACTGTGTAATTAAGGCCTGCATATTTTGAGGGACTCGTGGATTGAAAAATTCTTTTTCCTCATCACCGAATCTGCCATCAAAGGCAGAAAACAGCAAGAGGACCTCATACGAAGAACATTTTAGCTTTGCACCACTGAAATCCAGAATTCTCTCTTTCTATGAAAGTACTAAGTTTTGCTTGCATGGCCAACAACATGCCAAAGTTGTTTTGCTGAAATAATTAATCAAATATCGCAATCCAAATAATCCACTTATCCATAATGTAATTTAATAAATGTGTATGTCGCAACATATGAAGCTACTTCAACAATGTGTTTTAGGTTAAAAATACAGGCTAAAAAACCATAATGCAATAGATAGGAATGGCCACAACTCTCACATACTGCATCGCCCAATCTACAATATTCAAAGCTATCATCGTCATTACAAATGCTCCAAAGCAAACAACAAGGTTTCAATATAGGTCAGAAGGCAACAAGCAAAAACTAGCCCAGTGAACATAAATATAGTAAGCTTGACGAAAACCCAAGGTACCTCAATAGTTCTCCAACCGCTAGTAATGAGCCATGTATACTATGTACAGAAGCATTTTTACCAAGTCCCACTTGTGCAGCTTCACACATACGGTAATACCTGATGATAGTTAGAGAATATAAGTAAACACATCAAAGAGAAGCATAAGTTTGATAAAAATATATAAAAATCAGTAAAGTGAGAAAAAGTTCTGACCTTAAACATTACAATGAACAATAAATGGTAGGAAAGGAAAGCAAGGGAATAAACCTCAGGGGTCCATACTGTATCAACAAATGGCTTGGCATTGTACTTTTAGTTTGGTTTCTATTAATTGGTTCCTAAAAAGAAATGCCATTCCCATAATTGAACCTAGGCTTTTCTTCCTCCAGACTCTTAGCTCTAATCTTGGAGGATTTCCTTGGTTGCATGAGCTCAAACTACTTATTTAAGTAGTATTTCTACCCATCAACTGCTTATTTGTCAATGACATAAAGCAAATCCAAAAAGATATAGAAAAAACTTGTCAGTGGGGAGTAAAACAAATACAAGAGACCGGAATAGCAATACCAACTTAACCATCAAGCCAACTCATTAAATTTTTCTACCTGCCAGCTGGCCTTCTAGGTTCCTTCATCGGAATTGGACACAGCTCAAGCAGGTTGGCCTCAGGTTGAAAACAAAACAATAAGAAGAGTTAAGCTTGAAAAATGATTAATCCATGGCATGAACCTATAAAGATGTGGAAAAGGCTTGTTGGCTGAGTGTGAAATAGCAAGCATGAGAAGACAGTTGTACAGAGACATAAAATAGTTTCAGATCTTGACCATATCATACCATATCGACCCCATATCTTCTACCAAATCGAAATAGGGGTACTTTCCTGTTTGGTGAACCATGAGCAGATACAAGGGGCATAATGCATCTCACACTGTACTGGTAGATGATCAGTATGGGAGTGTACTATGAGATTTGAAATATTGCATAGAAATCAACCTTGCACATTCATATGCAATCATATGTGCCGGGGCACAGAACTGAAACATAATCATATCAGCAAGCTCATAGGGTTGTGCCCTCATCACAAATATACCATATGCAAGGAGAAGCAACAAATTCATGCCTATGACTGAGTTTTAGACGCTACTTCAAGGAGACACAACATGTATTAAAGGGTTTCATGCCAATGGACCGACGGTATGACGACTTCGCCATGCAGATCAAATATGCCTTCATAAGGACAGTTGTGATAATGGCCTATGCACCATCTTCGCATCTAGCTTGCAGATAACTAAAGTCTAACATTACGCATATCTGTCACAGCAACCAACCATAGAAAGTGAAATTACAGGAAAGACAAAGCAGCACATATAATACACATTGCACTATGCACCATCGTCCCATCTAGCTTGCAGATTACTAACAGTCTAACATTACGCATATCTGTCACGGCAACCAACCATAGAAAGTGAAATTACAGGAAAGACAAAGCAGCACATATAATACACCTTGCACTATCTTCCCTCCATTGCAGTGAGAAGAATCATCAATAACAATGAAATAACAGAATTTTAAGTACAATGTCATGTTGATAGAGTGCTAAATAAAGCCATAACCTTACATGGTAAAACGTAGTAAACTTACCATTGCACCCGCCAACGTGTCTCGCGCTTCTCAATGACACAAAGGCAAGCCCGCAGAGCTTCCACAGCCCGCTCCCTAACATCCAATGTGGGGTCCCTCAATGCAACCCATATGGCATCCACAAATTCGGGTACATGAACATTGAAAACAGTAGATGCATTTTCAGCCATTTCCTATAAGAAAGAAGAGAAGGTGTTCAATATCACATTAAGCACATCATATGTCTCAAAACCAGATAATATGTGGGGTATTGACTTCATTTTAATCCTACAAACTTAAAATTTCAGATGGATAGGATGAACATCAAAAAGTATTTTGTGAGTGAAGAAGAAAACTGAAACTTTGGTGAGAATCCCTGCAAGAAATTTATCAGGGATAAACTTTTTGACTAGAAATGGGTGATCATTAACAATTGATGCTTTGCCAAAGAACGGTATTCCCTTTTCCCTAAATTTGCAATTGCAAAGCCAATTTCAGATATCAAATTGAACAATTATACATTTTAAGCATAATAAACAGAATGTTGGCACACAAAGACAATGAACTCCATGAGGCAGAAATTTCATATAAGAAAATGTATACACTAAATTCCACAAACCCAAGAAAACAATAGAAGAAAAAAATCAGATAAAATATCAATACAACAAAAAACTGTTCAGCAACCTGGCAAAACGACAATTCCAGAAATAAATAATATTAGTGGGGAAAAATTTGGACTTACTTTCAGAATAAGGACAGCTGCAAAAAGACGGTACTCTATTCTTTCCCTAAGGAGCCATTCCAAAGCAGTTTTTATCTGAAAAGGATGAGAAAATCTCATAAAGCTCAGCTAAGGTGACACTCAGGAATCTGAAGAAAGAAGAAACTGACCTGCCGCTCTACTTCGTCAGCCGTCATTGCACCTCCAGCTCTGGCCAGATGACCTAGTACCCTACTCGCAAGAATTAAGATCTCACGATCACGCTTTACCTCAAAAGTAGTCCGCAAATAGCTTGAAAATTTTGAAACCTTGAATGCACTTTCCCCCAAGGGTATATCAATTAATTCATCTATGGCTCGTAGGGCCCCCAGATTTTCTGAAACATCATTGCTTTCTAGAAGAGCAGATATTCGATCATACAGCTGATCCATGAAACGAGAAAAAGCTTCACCAGTAAGCTCACGAGCTTCCTCTTCAACATGCTTCTTTAAAGCAGAGACACTACCATCCTGCACAGAATTGGAGAAATTAGAAGTGAAAAATAAAAACTCTAAAGTGAAATCAAGTGATAGATATGTCAAATTAATTGAGTGAAGATAGTGAGTTTTACACCATCATAGATATTAGCTATTTTATGCCATCACTAGATCAACATTTTTAAAACATGGTTCTAAGAAACACTGGAAATGTCAACACATTTGAATATTCTGAAAAAAAAGTATTCCAAAAAATACATTACACCTATCAGCAAGATCAATGAACAATCTAGAGTTTGAAAGCAGAATACATCACTAGTACTCAGAATAATGAAGCTACGTGCAAATTAAACTCCAGTGATGCTTGAACTATAGCACAATCAAACCTAATTGGTTATTTTGTCCACACTTAAAATTAGCTTTATGATTTTACTGCCATTTAGTCATGTCAAATGCTGCATCTACTCCCTACGACAAAAATATGTTCCATTAAAAGACTAGAAATACTAGCATATATTAAGAATTCAAGTTCAGATCAGCGATGATTCTCAGTTTGGTATCTGTAACCCAGATGCTTTGATTAATCTGGTGCTTACCATAGAAGTTTTGGCTAGTTCTGACCAAATAACAAGAAACTGATGCAAGATTTTAGGATTTAGATAATCTGATAAGATCGTGACAATAGTTAAAAAAACAAAGCATATATGAAGAAAAATAAGATATTACAACAATGAGAGATACTCAAGTATGAGACAGAGTAAATGGCAAGTAAAAACAGTAGAATAGTTCCCAATTAAGAATACCCTGAATCAGTAAAGAAGCATTTACATGGTCTTATATGGATGTCATATCCAGTTGATATTTCTAAGAGTCCTCCAGTTTTGATTCATCAATTGCTGACTTATTATCATATCTCTCCTATGAAGGATTCCTTTTCTGGGTTTTATGGGTTCTTATTTCTCAACTTCTATAAAGATCAGGTTCATTTCCCTTCCTGGATATATGAATTGGCTTACATCCTAGGCTTTCTTCGAGCAATATGGAAAACCTTCAAAATTATGTCATTAGTAATACAGACACTCCATTCAACTCAAAATGTTAGTCAGAGTATAACCAAAATTAATAACTAAATATCTGTTTTGCCCCTTCATTTTGTTTCATTCGGATACAATATCTGGATAAAAGATTTTTTTTGATGAGATATCAAATCTTCAGAAAAGGATTGCTCGCTTTTCATGTATACCACTTCATGCATATGACTTAGAGTTAACTTATTTCCAGATCATAGTCTTGACGGAAACCAAATTTAGAATTTAAATCTCATGCCGCATACCATTAATAAAACCGACAATTAGCAAAACCAGCAGCATTTAATGCCAGCTGTCAATTCGCCTGAAAGAACTGGTGCTTTTCAACACATGGTAGGTTCCTCTCCTTAAGCTCTAGTATCTCAACAGTAGAACCTAACTTCAGCAATAAATTATCCAAAAGAAGCTATCCAAAGGCATTGTTATCATGCCTTCTACACCCAAAGAACGCTAGCATCTGTAACATAAAGATAAGCAGCCTAACTAACTTAGACATGCGGAGATCAGAGCTCTGTTTTTTTTTCTTTTATTTTTCCACTCGCATGCAGACATGGTGGCATAGCCTATAATGCAGAAAGAAAGGATCGATAATCCCAGCTACTCCGAGAACTGCAAATCCCGACACAACAAAAAAAGTGTGCCTCCTCCATAAACAAGAAGTTTAGGTCTGAAATTTGAGCTCGGGTCATTACACTATAAACCCTAACAATCATCTCAAATGCTAAACCACAAGTATACGAGCAATCAGCGCTCACAAGCAATCATCAATGATTCGCAAACACCATGGCCACATTGGAATTAGTCACGAAATCCAAAAAAGAAGCTGTTTCTACAGCAAAAACCGAGTGATAACAGGTACCGAGTCCTGTTAGATTCAAAGAAATATCAGATAGTATAGAGGTGAGGGAAAGAGAGGGTAGCTCGGCTGACATTGAAAACTCTACGAATTTTTTCCAAAAAAAAAAATCTCTCTGTTTCCTTTTTTTCCCTTTCCCTCGAACGCGGAGATGATGGTGCGACCTATACATCACAGAAAGAAAAGATCAAGAACCACGGCTTCTCCAAGAACTGAAAACGAAAAAGTTAGGAACCCCGGCTTCTCCAAGAACTGAAAACGAGAAAGTTAGAAAGGATGAATTTCGAGCTCCAATCATCGAACCGTAAACCCTAAAGACCGTCCTACAGACCAAACCCCAGACTACGCGAGCCATCTACACTCCCAAGAAATCAAAGATTCACAACCCCACCGCCGCCCGCATTGAAATTGATCAAAACGCATCAAGAAATCCAAATCCACGGAAAGAAACGAGACAACGTGTACAAACTCCTACTGTGTATTCCAAGAACGATCAAAGGAGAGCGAACCACCTTGGCGATTCGGGAGAGGAGATCTCCGCTCTCCCCGACGGAGATGCTGAGCGCCAGCTTCTGCGCCTTCATCGGGTCCGGAAGCTTCTAGTCCGATGCCTGGAAGAGAGAGGAGAGGAGTGTCGGCCCGGAGATCACGAGGCGTGGAGCGACATCGAGAGAGGGTTTAGAGGAGGAGGAGGAGGAGGAGGAGAGGGTGGATACCATCGCGGCGAGAGCAGCGTTTCTCCCCCGTTTGAAGAAGAGCGGAGCGTCTCCTCCCGAAGGAGAACGAAAGAGGGGTGGGGGGAGATGGGGGCTCCAAAGGAGGCCGGTGGGCATCTTAATGTACCTGCTGGGGATCCAGTGCTTGGCGAACGATGTGGAGCCGGGATGGTAGCCGTAGGATTAATATCTTACGGTTATGAGGTGTATTGATTTGGGCGTTCGTCGGTTTGCCGACATTGGGTCAGGCGGTGCGGTGCACGCTCCCCCCGGACAACGGAATATCGGCTTGGTCTGCCGAGCCCATGGCACGAGTAATGATAGGGAGTTCTGCGCCTTGCTTCGGGGGATTCCTTCCACGGCAAGAGAACTCGGCAGATATTTGGCGGGCAAAGCATCACGTTTTATCATCAAGGAGGAAGAAATGCAATGAAGAGCCTGAATCGTCTACTAGCTCTTCTATGATATTGCTTTTATCTTGTGCAAAATAAAAAAAAAATATCACAGAGAAAAATCCATGAATCCTGATAAATTGCACCAGCCTCTTCAAGCCACATCAGCAGCAACCAACAACTAATCTAGTTATCGTTTCAAGCATTAAGACCTTTGATGTGAATCGAGTTAGCCTGAGATGCGTGATGGCTTTGTTGAATAACTGACATATTTTTTAAAAATACTGTACATGAATCTCGGTGTGGTTTGTTCATCGTTTACCTCTAATAGGGCCTTGAAATTTTCGTTTGCTAGTAAAGCCAATCCACTTTATTGTTAGAAGAAAAATGTAATGAAGAGTGTGTTATATTTAGCAAACTCATTTTTGATGAAACAATCCCCACATGCCACATTGCTTGAGAAACAAATGAGCAAACTAATTCAATATATTCTTGCATTTTTTCAATTATTCATCAACAATAAACTCGAAGGGAATGACTCTAGTGCACAAATATGATCAAGAGAAACTATTAAATTTGTAGGCTCTTCTCTCACAGTCTCTCTCCCCCTCTCTCTGGATGTCTATCTTTCCAAGAAGAAAATTTGTGGTTAGAAAGAAAAACCAATCAACAATGTGATTAGAAAGAAAGAAAAAAAAAAAAGAAGCAGCAAATCTAGATTCAATGAAAAGTTAGCTGTACATGCGTAATTTTTCAAGTATGAAAATAAGGCATGTTTTCCTCGCATTTTAAGCAATTATGACTCCAGAAATGCTACCATATAAACTCTCCCCACCCCCCCACCCCCGGCATAAAAATAAAAAAGAAAAGAAAAAGAAGAAAAAAGAAAAGATATTTCATTTCACTCGAGAATCTCTATCCATTGGAATTTAATTTTGATGGCTCTATACTTTAAAAAGACGTCTAGTGGATTCTCATTATTTGCAATAATTCTAATAAAGTTCTCATTGGTTGAGCTTTGAGCAGCTTGGGAAGGAATGGTCTTCACTGACACCATCTTCAAGCCTATGAAATATAGCTTTAGGGAGACTCATCTACCATCATTGTTGGATCTCTAAGTACCCCTCGTAACATTGTAATGCCCGCCCACTGTCTCTTGATATTTGCAAAATATCCACACCACTTGAATAATTCCTGGCTATATTTGTGCATCCTTAGATCAATGTAGCTACGAATTGAATTGATGCTCATGTTGCTCAGTGGTCGATACTCCATAGATTGCTTCTGTGATGCTAACTCCCCAATACCTTGGGAGCTCAAAGAAATTGTACCATGACAAATTTGGCCATCCATTCTAAAAATAAAAAAGAAAAAGGGGGGGAAAATCACAACAGGCATGCAAATGGCATGAGAAAGGTGCTAATTGGGGCACTCAACAAGGAAGCAAGCCATGTCTAAAAATCTGGAAAGAGATACAAGAATGTGCAGCTCATTGGGCGGACATAGAATATCTAATATCAAGTTGTCAAGAAGGCCAAAGAGGGAAACAAGCTTGAGCTCGTCCACAACTCTAATCTCCGTCAAATAGTGACATATTGGAAGCAAAATCTAGGAGACCATATGATATATCTAAAACATTAGCTGCATCAATTTTTGTATTTCAAAGGTGTTATCCACGCATCTGAACCACCATGGATCACTAGAATGGTCATAGCATACTAGAAATTATAGAAGATTGGAGGAAAAAAGAATTGCGATGCATAAAATTAAGACATCATGCTATGCGAATGGCCCGTCGAAGCTCAAATTGGGCCTAAATCATCTTTAGCTAAATATTAACTCAAACTCACCTAATTCATTTGGGAGCTACCTAATTCATTGGTTTGGGTGGGGTTCGGCCTTATAATTTTCAATTAAGCCTAACCTGGTGAATTGTTATGGTATAAGATAGGACAAAAATATCTCATGTGATAAATTAATGATACCTTAAATTAATATTTATGTAGATTCACAATGATAACATGGTTGGAGCCTATCAAGAAGTATGAGATAGATGACATATAAAAAAATTTACAAGAGAAAATGGAACAGGAATGTTTAGGAGACCTAGCATATCTAAAATAATCTATGAATTGTTTGATTGATCAAAACAAGAACCTTTGAATGAATCTTCATATATATATATATAATTTTATCCATGTTCTTGATATTAGAATAAACTACACTGGAAACATGTTTCTGATAAACCAACTCATACCTTGCTTAGTTTTAGCAAATCAGGTAACTTCGGTTTTTTTGAGCCAATGACTCAAAATTAACCCACTAATGTGGATATTTTAGCTACCCATAAATAATAATTGCGATAACTTTTGTGTTTGGAGTAAGAGATTGTATTGCTTCTCCGGGATTGGTTTCGTCCAATTTTGTACTCTACCCAGAAAAATAAATATTCCCCCTTCCTCGGTTGTTCTTTACGGCGGAGGTAGTTGCTGGTGTTAATCATATAAGTCAAATAGCTACTCTTTGAAAGTTCTAACACCTGTTGTTCCATTGCAATGGACTCCAATACCTAGTGGAGATTGGATTTAAGCTGAGGTCACTGGTTATAATAATGAAAGATTTTACTTTACTAGCATGGTCAATTGGCATCTTTAGTGGAAGCTTCACTTTCTAGCCTATGGTACTCAAAATACCCAAAGGAGCAAAGTAGGGTGGATAGGACCATTTGATAGTTTGACGCAGCGTCGAAAATAGAATTATGAATAAGATATGATAAGTTTTCATTTATCTTTCAGCATAATCAAATAATGAATACCGCATCAAACCATCAAATGGTCCAATGGTTTTCAAATCTTATCCTCCTCCATGGCAAGATAACCAAGACTATACTTGGCCATATTGCACCAATTCAATACTACCACATGGAAGCGAGTTGCTGAGTGAGGAGTAAAGCATTGCTACTATTGTCAATATCTATCACATAAACAATACCTTTTATTAGTTAAAAATAAAAATTAATAATAATGTACAGAAAGGTAGCCCAGTTTTCCAACAACTTGATTATTCATAAACTATAATGTTAATTTAAAGGCCACCGTTATAAAATATAAGAGGAAATATTTGTAATTTATTATATGAGTACATAGAAGGGCACAACATGACTCCATGCATGCATTGTTCTTACTATGGTGGGAGGCCTCTAAAACCATCATGACTACCCTACTGCAATTTTACCTAAGCCCATCCTACCCGATCCACCGCTTATGGAATTGGACATTTATTAATTAGTTTTTTTTTAAAAGTGGGTGTATCATACAGTACATATATGGATACATCGGAAAAAAAAAAAATGAAAAATAACAAGTTCTTAAGTAAACCAGGTAACTCCGTTTTTTCCATCCAAAAAATATCTACGGAGTGGTTGGCTGAATGAAAGGCTATCGAATCCACAGCTTTGTTAGCCTCTCTAACTATACGCTTTGCCTACAAAACCAACCCACCACAGACTATAATTCGGATGTCTCTAAGCAATGGATGGTAGTCACCCAATTTTTTTCGTGCTCCATTGGACAAATTGGGATTTCAAATGGAGGTACTGTCGCGCGGATTCAAACCTCCAACTTCTTGCTTGGAAGGCAAAAAGGGGCACCATCTGAACTAAAGTATGGCGATCACTGTCATAATAACTGTAATATGGAACTCTGCTCCCTCATCCTTATTGGTTTGTCTTGCCCGACCGTATGTTTTTTGCTAGAGCCTGACCATATGCTTACGCGAGAGAGAGAGAGAGAGGCGTGGGTTAAACGGAAGGAGAACAAAAGAGGAGATAGCTGATCTTCTAGACGTTGGGTCTTATGGGGGGCAAAATAGATCGTCCAGCCCACAACAAAAGAGCAATTCAATTTCGGCCCACTAGACACCAACACTGACCAGACGTGTCCTCGGTTCGGCTCAAAATCTGCCCGACCTCGGACTCCGCCGAAAGCTCTTTCAACCTCAAATATTCGCTGACTTGCCGACCAAGTTCGGGGAGCCTCCTGTATTCGCCAACTCGCCCCGATCGAGTTCGGGGTGCCTTCTCCAGTAATACACCCTGACCCTTGAGCTCGGAGCGCCTTCTCCAGTAATACACCTTGATCCTTGAGCTCGGAGCCCTCCACTGAGTACATCTCGAAATTCGGGATACTAGGCTGGCCTTAGCACTCGTCTAGCCGACCTCGCCAAATGCCTGATGTGATCTCTCGACAAGCTCGGCCTTGCCAACAGCCACAAGCATGTGCGTGCCTACACCCTCTTACGTGGCGTACATTGCGACGCCACTACGCTATGCTTCGCTTGCCGGCCCACGACAGCCAAGGACAGCGCCATGCTACTCCGGCCATATCTTGCTATGGCTGTCAACGCCTTACCATTCCCAAGAACGGACTCTACCATGCGCCACAAGTAAGTTCTGGCTGTGCGCCACTCCCACTCATGACGGAAACCAACCATACCCTACTACGACTGTCAATGCCTTACCATTCCCAAGAACGGACTCCACCGCACGCCACAAGCGAGCTTTGGCTGCGCACCACTTCTACTCATGATGGGAACGGACCATACCTCCGCCACCTAAGCGCTCTTACCGGGACTATAAAGAATCCTAACAGGTAAACTCTTAAGAAACTTTTTGGCTGGACCAACTAGACTCTATTCTAACTAAATCGTCGGAGGGCTCTCCTCGAAAATACTGATGAGGCTTTATGCAGATATATTGTTGATCGCGGGCTTCTTTCTCTACACTCAGACGACTTTTTTTTGACTCTTCCGGCGTGGTCACCATCGGGCTAGGTTTGAACCACAACAGGGTCCTAGGAGTGTGAGGCCGATGGGATACCCGAATTTTTTGGGTACGTGTCTGTGTGTGGTAAAGGGCACTTATTTATTGAAACTAAAGGATATTATTGGACCATTCAATTCTCTTTGGGGAGAAATCACCCTCTTGAGTTTTGTCGTTAACTGAAGACTTTGACATATGTGTACTTTGTTTTTATATAATATAAATAGACTAGTGGCAAGGAGAGATACGTTTTCCAGTTCATACTAAAGGATATTATTGAATCATTCAATTGTCTCTTTGGTGACAAATCTCCCCTTTGGGTTTTGTCGTTAACTGAAGTCTTTGACATATATGCATTTTGTTTTTATATAATATAAATAGACTAGTAATAAGGAGAAATACCTTTTCCAGTTCGGGCAAAAAACGCTTTAACCTTAAATTTTTATAAATATCTCGATAAGATATGATGACTTATTTTTTGATGTAGCTCGGTAAAAAATAGAAAATAACTAAAAGGCCCTCCACCTTTCATAGAAGTTATCGATGGAAGAAACCATTTTAGCTATGATTTTGAGAATGGAAGCTCTCCTACATCTGTAAACATTGATGCACGAGAATCGAAAAAAATTAGCATAAGATTAAAGCATTTTCAGCTACTAATATGGTGGAAGCTAATGTACACCAATAAAAAAATACTAAATAATAGACTCTAAAGCGCTAAATTGATGAGAACTACTATTCGAACGTGTTGCCTCCAAACCCTCTGAATTATTTTCGTTTTTGAATCGATGTTTGCTATTGATATCCCTATCCTTCTTTCAACCTTGGACTCCTGTGAAGCAATTTTGCTAATGCTATCCTTCTCAATGGCTATCTTGCTTTTCTTTTCTTTTTTTTTTTTTTGCATCGCTTTCTTGCTCTTCAATCTGCTAGCTACTAGGGGAAGGAAATTAGCTGGCGGCAACGATGGTGACAATGGAGATTTGTAATAGTGATATCAGAGAAAACTCGGTCCATAGCCTAAGTGGATTAGGAAACATTGTAGCATGAATTCACGGAGGCTGATCATGAGCCGATCGTGGTGCTTGTGATTAAATTTGATTGGATTTGAACTCTTAATCCGATGAATACGTTAGAGCTTGAACGGAAAAAATATGCGAAGATCTAGTACGGACGTGTATTTAGTTACATATTGATTAATCTCTGAAAAGATTTTGGATAGAGAATTAAGGTATCTAAATAATATCCCAATGCAACAATGCATTCGCGAGTAATCGCGTCCGATCGCGCATTATCACGCCCCTTAAAGCATGATTGGTTGCTCGTCCGCGCACGAAAGACCGAGATGGCCTTTGGCGCAAGAATCTTTTGACTGCGATACGGCAACAACGTGGTCTTCTTGTCGCCCTGTCAACTTTCACATCGCATTTCAATTGGCAGACAGAGTGGGACCACCACGCCACACGGGGCAGGGGCGTCAAGCAGTAGCAGAAAGATACGGTGATGACGTTTGATTCGTCCTGTAGACTAACTGTTTGTACAAAGGACTATTTATTATCCACCACAATTATGCGACGAAGGAGTCGATGCACTTGGTCAAGCATTGTCTTCTTAGTTGACCTGGCCTTGGCTTGGTCGCCCTCCTCTCTTGAACATTTTACGATCACTAAATTCCACAAGTTTATAACTATAGCTATTTATTTATAAATAATAATATCCACGTATATGTGTGTTTTTTTTTTGTCGGGCGTGGAAGGCCAGAACGGGGCGCATTAATAAGATTCCCCCTTTTATTGTTCTTCTCAAGATTATTCATTGGTCTACTTGTTGCCACACGTTCCGCTGACCTGTCCGTTCGCCCGCCGGCGAACATTCCATAACCGTTGCCGGCCAAAGGTCCTCGACTTCTATGGAATATTGTTTGCGTGGCGGGTTGTGAGCGGAGGGAAATGGGTGTGGGGCGTGGGGCTACCTGAAGCTCTGGTTTCCGGGTTGTCTCCGCCGTCCCTTCCAGTGTTCTGCCTCGCTCCCCAACGCTTCCCCTCTTGCGTCTCTCTTTCTCGTCCTCTTTTGCTTTGAACCCTTACCTTAACCGGCTAACCCTAATGCTCTCTCTCCACGAGGGTTTGGAATTCAGCGTCGAGGGATCATCGCTGCTCCCCTTTCTTATCGGATCATCTCTCTTTTTCTGTTTGTCTTTCTTCTATCGGTTCGGGAGTTCTAATCCGATCGCCCGGATGCTCTGTTTGACATTTGGAGTGGTTCTTTTTATGGAGAAACTAGCGGAAATCTAGCTCACAAGAAAGGGCTTCGAAGGTTCCGTTCTGATTTTACTGCTTTAATGCTACTGTTCTTATTCAAACGTCGATTTTTGATGTCGTTTGGCATACAATTCGTTTTGATGTCGATTTTTGATGTTCTTATTCAAACGTCGAAGGTTCCGTTTTCACAAGAAACGTCGATTTTTGAGTTTGTTTCCGGGGTTTTGAAGAGGTTAGTGCCGTTACTGTGCCAAGACTGTCCAGTTTCATAAAGATTTTATAGAGAGCGCTCTGTTTTTTTTTTCTAACTGTTATTGAAGGTATATATCTTTTGGAATTCTAATTTTGTAAGTTTTGACGCTTTTTTTTCAGATTTTAGCTTTCTTGATGAGGGATTTTTTTGGGGGGTACTTTTTCCACTGTTTTGCACTCTCTCAGTCTCTCTATGTGTGTTCTGTCTTTAAAAAAAGGCTCGTATGTTTTTAACAGTCAGCACATATGGCGTTGTTTAATATCTTGGCTATAATCTTGTTTGCTATGCTGTAACTAATAATTATCTGATGAAAGATCTAAATAAAGAAAAAGGAAACTTCATTTGATGGAGTCTTTATGAACAGTTTGTCCAATAGCGCGACCAGGAAAAGGATTTTAAATTTTCTCTTTGTACATGTGTTTACTAGTAATATATTTTATTTTAGAAAATGTGGAGTGGCCATCAATTATAATATAGAAGAATGAGAAATAAGTGATAACATGTCCATAGGACTGATGGGTGCTGTAAATCAAATTTGCCCTTTTTTATTGCATAATTAATACATTCTAGTGGTGATCGTTTTTAGAAATTTGAAGGTTAGCAGGGTCAAATTCTTCAAATGGTGGGTGATTAAGAAACTTTGGGATGATAAGATGAAGATAGCATGGATGAGACTGATAAGGTCCATGCTCATGGATGATTACATGTCCAATAGGATTTAAGGGTTGGTGGACTCTTTTACGTGATTGATGCATGCTACTAATCCTTAAGGTAAATTATATTAAATCAATCAAGGCTCGGCAGCTTGTACTGGGAGCAAGGGGGTTGATAGATGAAGGTTTTAAAAAAAAAAAACATATATAGACTAGTACAAGAGGGATCTTGGATGGGTTTAGGTTGGTAAGTTGAAGACTTGAAGTTGCATGGATGAGAGTGATAAGGTGAACACAAGGACATTGAGGATATAACACACTTCCAAAAAATTAGAAGTTGCAACACAGAAGATGAGCTGATAGAAAAGTGATTGAGATAGCACAAGCATGTAAAACAGAGATAACAGGAGGTCCTGGTAAATAACGTCACTCGGATTTAGTGGTGCCCGCATCCCTGCTATACAAGAAAACTCAGGGGGGTTTCTTTATTCTTGTCGATTTCAGTTTAGGTGGTTGCTTTTGGATTTGGAAGATTGGAGCTCAAAAGAAGTGTAATTGAACACGAAGAATTATAAAGTACCGTAGAAGTATGAAATCCATACCATATTCAACATAGAAGCTGCAATTTTCATCTCAGCTAAGATCTTGGTTTGGCTATTAGTGAATTGGGCTTGTTTACTTCAGCCATATAAGCTGATGCTTTCAAGATATATGTTGATATGATATATTCTATTGGCTGACATTATGTAGTCTCTACTATATCACCACATTTTAAACAATGAGTAAAGCGGCACTTATTCTGTTATTTACTGTTCTGGTTGATATTCTGCTACATCAATCGTTATATATGGCTAAGATATCTAGATATATTGCTTAACAGTTTATATAAAGTAATAGCCAGTTTCAGCCTTTTTCCTTCTTGATGAAGATAAAAGGATATCTGGGTTTTGCTTCTCATCCATTGAGATTGCCAGGATCTTCCAACTTAAAAATGTTGATGGGAAAACGTTTTTGTACATATGCCTCTTAAATAAAATTTCCAGAACACCAGTACAATTTCTTTAGAATTTAAGGCCTCTCCCAATTTTGCTGAGCTCTAATTCTATTCTATTCTTGATGATGATTGTTCTGTGTCGACTATTTGGTGATATATAGGCCATTAAATTTTGTGCGCTGGTAACCGCTAACTGTTGTTCAGGTGGGTGATTAATGGCTTTGAGATTTTGATCTCAGAGTTATACTTGAAATTTTCTTTAACTTTGTGACTCTTCATTTTTTCTGTTTTGTCACATGATTTTATGTTTATCGTGTGATGAATTAAGAATCCTTTTTTCAATTGTTGATATGTAGATAAAGATCAGATTTTTATTGGATGGGGAATGATGTGAATGAAGTTGTGCAAGTGCAGAAAAATTCTTTTAATGCAAAGGTAAATATTAATCTTTTGACATAAACATGAATGTTAAGCTGCAATAAACTCGTGTCATGACTCTACCTGCTATACCTTTTACACTGTCCTGGATCGAAGTTCTTAAGCTGCAGGAGTTCAGTGTATAGTTTCCTCTTAATAAAGTTCAATATATGTTGAAGTCAAGTCATTTATTTGTTTGAGACTCTAATTAGTGTAAATATATTTGGAGTTTCTATTGGAGAAGTATGAATTAATTGGATTTGGTAGAACAGTGCAGTGATCAATGCATCATTTATTTGTCAAGAATTTTGAACTACTTTGAAGTGATTTATGCTGATTTTGTATCAACCATCAACATGTTATTAGTATACTGGAGTTTGTGCAAGGTTTCTGAGTTATCTATAGAGTTGGCTGTTCTCATGCTGCTGTTCTTGTCAATTTGCTAAAGTTGAAAGAGGGAAAAAAAATCAGAGAACTCAAGTCATGTGAAATATAATGTAGCTAGTACAAAAGATACTACTTGCTCATTGACGTCTGGTCCAGTGATCTGTACTTTTCTAGCTCGCTGCTGTTTATTTTTCACATTGCTGTAGTTACTGTACCTTTCATTTTACTGATTGCTTGTTTTGATTTGCCCCCCTATAGTTTAATATTACTGTTATGTTAGGTCCACGTTTCAATGTCTTTGGAGCTTACAAAAATAGTGGATAGTGTCGTTACAATTCTTCCTGCAATAGAATCAGCTCGGCCAGGACACTCATCTGGTATACAGGAGTTATGTTGTTTACACAATTCGATTGAGAAAGCCAAGCTACTTCTTCATCACTGTGCAGAATCTAGCAAGCTCTACTTGGTATGATATAGTTTTTTCTAACCTGAACATGGATATGTTTCTTTTTTAGTTTTCGATGATTGTTGTGGAAGTAGTGATTTTATTTTTCTTCTGTCACATGATATACTGCAGAGGAATTTATATTAGCATACAAACAAGCATTAATCCTTTCTTATTTTAATTTAGCAAATATATGTCCTTACCAAGTAGTTTGGTAGGTAGGGGTCAGATTATATATCTGACTTTGCCACTGGCTCTTATCCAAGTCGCATTGTCTTAGTAAAAAGTGTCTTTGAATTGTTCTTTGATACATACGAAAAATCTAAAAGTATTAAAAAGAAAAATCTAAGAAAAAGTATTAAATTTAAGAAAAAAAAATCTAGTCCGGATTTACATGAATGCATATTATTATGCTGAAATGGTGAACTTCTCGACACATACGAGTTGATCTTGTCTTTTTATGTCATCTAAACAGATGCCATATCACCTCTGTCTGCAAAAACTAGATATTTATTATTTTCCTTAGTTTGTACAATCTTGTGGTCTTCAGCTAGCGAATGTATCTTCCAGAATTCAGTGCCATGCATGTGTCTATATGCATATACATGACTGAACCTTGTTCAGAGAAGGGTGTTGATAAGGAACATCGATAACAACTTGAATGATAGGTGAAGTTCTTTAGTTAGGGTGAGGCAGAGAATATATGCCTTGGCGAAGTTGCACTGTTACAGTATGCTTATCTATGTTGAAGATGAAATATGACAAATTTTAATATAAATTTCATCTTCAAGTTCTACTAGTAAGAACCTTCTATTTTAGGTCTTTGCTCTTTCTCTTGAATCTCTGTCTGAAATATTCTTCGTAAACACGGCCGTTTGCTAATCCTTTTCCCACTTGCTCCCACTGCACTTCTATTTTGTGCATCTATCAAGGTAACAACATCCATTGTATAGTGTTACTGTAGCTTGGTGAAGTGATCAGCTAGTAGTCTCAACTCTCAAGTAAAGTTTGTAGTAGAAATAGATTCCGATGTTCCCATTTATACACCACATCAACAGTCATGCTGTCTCATCTAGAGGGTAATTATTACTAAGAAACATTTTGGATTGATTGCTTCACATAAAATGGGTGGCAATGCTCAACACATAAATTAGCACATCATCATGAAGATTATTGAGACATACACATGTTCAACATTCTAGTCTTGAATGAGATACTTAAGAAGCACCATGCACCAATTTACATGCCTCGTCATTGAGGAGTTATGTTTGAGTCCCCTCCCACAACAAGAGAAGGAATCACAAAGGAAGGAAAAGGAAATATTGTAGGACTTCTATCTTGGCTAACTTAGTGTCAAAGCTGTCCTAAATTCTTAATTTGTTTAAATAATTCAAGTACAAATTTACACTGCCTTAAAATTTTATTCTGACTTTTTGTTATTTTCAATTTTTTCAGGCAATAACAGGGGAAAAAACTTTATTAAGATGTGAAAGGATCAGAAGTGACTTGAATCAAAGCTTCTGTCGGATTCAAAATATGGTTCCGCCATTGTTAGCTTCTCAGGTTAGTAAAGAAATATCTAGATTTTACATTGTCTCAATCAGAGTTTATGTGTTCCCATATGTTCTTCCTATCTTTGTTGATTAATATGGAGGGATGTATCAGCATTTTGTAGAGGAGATACACTTGAAGCAGATTCCTATGGTTGGTGTCTTTATTTTGATTGTGAGACATTATTTTTTATTTTCAAGCACTGGTTATGGTGAAACACTGCTAGAGTCCCCCTGGTTTGTTTGATCAGGTCAATGTGGATCACAGATCTTACTTTGTGTCTTTATTGTGCTGTCAGTTGTCTGATCAACAGGCATTGTTGGTCTGTTCGTGTGTCAAATTCTAACCAACACTTCACTAGTGTGGAACTGTTTTCTTTTTGTCCATCCATCTAGTTTCCAACAGCATGAATTATTGGCCACCCTTGGAGGATAATGCCAGACTTTCAGGCCTCTGATTTCGTTTTGCATTAGATCCTTCTCTGTTGGAGTCTTTTTAGTGATAAGAATCTTTTTTTGCATTCGGCTTATTGACGTGATAAAGAATTAGAACATTAGTTCTCAGGAAAGATTTGTTTTTCAGCTGGCTAATAATTATATTTTTATCTACAGATTTCTGAAGTTCTTGATTATATTAGAAATGCAAATTTTATCATTGATTCTGTGGAAGAAGAGGCTCGCAGAGCTTTGCTAGGACTGCTTAAGAAGACTAAAGCAAGTGATGATTTAGAACTTGAGGCCTTTCAAATTGCATGTTCAAGGTTGAACATCACATCTCCAAAAGCTCTTTTGATAGAAAGAAGAGCCATTAAAAAGCTACGAGATAAGATCCGTGATACTGAGTCTGAAAAAGAGAGGTGGTTGGTTTACCTTCTGCATCTCCTACATAAGCATGGAAAGAACATGAGGCCTGATATTAGTGAGCACAAAGAGAATGCCAATGAACAGAGTAAGTCCCTGACTCTAGGGACAAATGCTGCATGTGATTATGGTAACTCTGAAAAAAATGATGAGTCCAGTGATCATGGTGAGGCTCAAACTGATCTATCAAGAACTACTGCACCTCCTGAGGAATTTTATTGCCCTATTTCATCAGAATTGATGTTTGATCCTGTGGTTATAGCCTCTGGGCAAACATATGAAAGGATATGGATAGAAAAGTGGTTTGATGAAGGACATGATATATGTCCTAAGACGCAAAAGAAGTTAGCAGACCTTTCTATGATTCCAAATTCTTTAATGAAAGATCTCATATCCAATTGGTGCGGTAAGCATGGTATTAACATAGTGGACCCATGCTCGCAGCCTACCCCTGCGACTTTTCGCTCCTGGGAGCCTTCACATTGCAATTCCATATCAGGTTTGAAGAATATTTCTGCACCCTTATTAGATGGCAAAACTGGAGAGTACATAGTCCAAAATGTCCACAGCAACGTGTCATGTATCTCCTCTGATGCTAGCTACTGTTCAGATTCATCCCATGTTAGGGGCATTGAGAACCCAAAGGGTAAATGTGCTCCATTGTTCCCTTGGAGTGATGATTATCAAAAATATCGGTCATTTTCCAACTTCAACCATGACATGTTTCTGAGATTCTTTTATGGGCTCTCTAAACTTTCATTGGACCTCCAAGGCAAAGCGGTGGAAGATGTGAAAAACCTTTTGGAAGGGGATGAACAGACCTGTTATGCTATGCTTTTCAATGGTTTTGCAGAAGCACTGCTGCGGTTTTTGAAGAATGCACATGAGCTGTCTGATGTGCAGGCACAGAGAACTGGAGCTCAATTTTTTCTTGCTTTTCTGAGTAATAGCAGGTGATTTTCCCTCTGTTATTCTTTTCCTTTGTTAGATATAAATACTTCCAGTAAGTTAATTGGGTAACACAACTTGAAATTTAATTAAATATATGAATGAGGGACAGCAAGTTGCAGATATCCGTAAATAGTCAATTGCATTTGCACTTTCTAATCCCTCTACTTTCCATTTGTATGATGCTGAAGTTTCTTCTTTGGATGCTTTTCAGGGTCGAAATTCCATCCCTGGGTGACGATGTGTTTCAGTTGTTGACATCCTTTCTTGATTCTGAAGTAACAACAGAAGCTTTGATGATACTCCAGAAGTTGTCTCATTTTCCGAAGTGTAGATCTCGCATTGCGACATCTGGCATTGCTTCTTCAGTTATAAAATTCCTAGATTCTGAAGACACCGAATTTCTAGAGCTTTCCATGAAAATCCTTTGTGATTTGTCACTTCAAAATGAGATAAAATGTCTTATTTTATCCTCTGGATGCATATCACAACTGGTATCGCTTTTGAGTGACAGAAGACTAGCAGAATTTTGCTTTAAAATTATGCAAAACTTAAGTGATGATGAAGAGGCTGCAGCATTGATTGCCAATACCGATGGATGCCTTGCTGCAATTGTAGAACTGCTCAATGGTGGCACTCGTGAAGAACAACAATATGCTGTGACTATCCTACATTCCTTATGTACTCACAGTACTGCAAATTGTTTACTGGTCCTGAAAGAGGGCGTGATTCCAGCTCTGGTTGAAATATCGGTGAATGGGAATGCCAATGGGAAGGTGACCTCTTTGAAGCTGCTTCACCTTTTAAGCGATATCATGCATAATGAGTATCTTGACGGTTCATACGGTCCGTCCGGAACTATATCTGAACCAGCAAAGGATTCCATTGAATGCTCTGCTAGCAAAAAGCAGAGATCAAAATCCTCTGTTTTTTTGGGAAAGAAAATTAAATTATTCTCAAAGCTTAGATCCTCGGCAGCTCTATTTTAAGCAGTTGGCAAGATTTCCAGGTATGACCGACATGGACAATATTTCTTACTCTGACCAGTTAAGAAAATGTTTTTATTAGGCCAAAGCTGAAATCCTGTTAGGTTAAGGCAAGTTTTGTTGGAATACTTCGTGGGATGCTCGTCCACATGTATTTGCTTTAGTTTGCCGCTTTATGCTGCATGTGAATGTATAGTCATGGCAGTGTTGTTTTATTGTACAAAGGCTCCGTTGTCCTTCTAGTCCCTTTTTGACATTTGCTGAATACAATTGAGTGATAGGATATGGGAATGGATTCTTATAAGCAATGTCTTGCTCAGCGACAACTCCTGTAAGTTGTATAAAACATAAGCTTCATAAGAAAGCCGGGTTATGTTATTCATTGTGTTGCAATTTTTTGTCAACAATACCTTTTTTAAATTCTATTAGAGGCCTTAATGCCTAATCTCACAGAGAGAGAGAGAGAGAGAGAGACCTAAGGGTGGTCCAAAATCTTGGGAATATTCCTTGAGATTTGTTTATGTTTCCCAGCGCTGCCCTTAAGTTTTGCATGAATTATCGCATGTCCTTCCATTGTTTGTTGCCAGGCAGGATGGGAAGTCTTGATGGAACTTTGCTGTCTTCCAGTTTTCCCTAGTATCTTTGTGAAATGGCTGGTTTTGTTGGCTTCATGGTGCACCTATCGTGGGTTTTCCATAGGCATGGAAGGGACTGGTGTTGTTGAGGAGGGTTTTGGAAGTATCGTGATTTGAGTTCCTGTGGAGGGTAACACCAGGTTCGCTTGGCCTCTTGGTGGTATTCTGGCCGTTGCTTGGTGAGTTTGGTGTAGAAGGGAGGAGTTGCAAGAGAGTTGGTCAGGATCGATCTTGATGTGCCAGCATCTTCGTGGCGTTCTGGCTGGTACTGTGTTTCTGTTAAGGTGTTCTTGTAGGTATTTGATGAAACGTGACTGAATGGTTGAGTGGCTAGCTCATTGCTAGGCTGCTCCTATTATAGTTGCCATTGCTCCGACGCTCCTAAGGTGCTTGGATTGGTTTTTTGCTTGATCATTGGTGGTCTCATTGAGGTGTTCTCAAGGTGTTTGATAAAATCTTGCTGAATGGTTGAGCACCGGTACATTGCTGCTCCTGTTATGGTTGCCATTGCTCCCAACTCCTATTAAATGTTTCAATTGGCTGTCTACTTGACCATTGGTATTTTCTTGATCTCGACTCGTCCAGCACTATTTTTCCGACAGGAGTTTGATACCTTGACTCCTCCTGCAGGTAAGCTTGTTCTTCTGCGACATTTCCTTCTTCGTTTGCATGGATAACTGATTGATGCTATGTGGATGTAGGTCACCTAGAGACCTTTTGGAGATAGGCCTTAAGCTGCTAGGCCAGCTGTAGCTATATTTGATCCATACTTCCTTGACCAAGTGGAGCTGACTGTGTTGGTTGATTTTGATGGCGGAGATTGTTGGGGCTTTCTGCTATGTTTGTGACTGAAGGTGCTTGGACCTGTTCGTCTTTGATTTTTACATCTGTCATGATTGTTCTGAGGGTCTAGATGCGGCTTTCTTGTAGGTGTTTGGGGAAATTTGTAGGAATGTTGGGTGGCTGGTGCATTGCTCAGCCTGCTCCCATTCTGGTGAATTTGCTTAATTGTTCAATAGCAGTTTGATGATTAAGTGGCTGATTTGCTACTCCCATATTTTTTATGACTTGCTGTGATTGATGGTCTGAGGGTCTTTGTACAATTTGTGGTTTGGCTGCTTTGTAAATTTTGGATGGTTGAGCTGCTGATTTGCCACTCTGATTAGTTGAGTGGCTACTATGTTGCCTCCCTTGCATTTGTATCTTCGAATAAATTATACTTGTATTGATTGGGCATGAGTGTTAAGTTGTATCTCTGAACTCTAGCAATTGCTTGGTCTGATTTTTTTTAAAAAGTGTAATGATGATTAATTCAAAGGTTTTAATAGTCTTTCTTATTGGATTTTATTGTTGTGATTCTTGAATCAGTTTGGGGTGAGGCTTAATTGAGTTGAGGTTCTTGGATCAGTCTTGAGTTTCAATTTGATGATTTCTTGCAAGTTGGGCCTCTTTATTTTCAAGTTACTTAGTTGTGGTGGGTACATGGGTATTGTCCTTACTCATGTTGTCGAGTGAGTTACCTTGTGAGCCAGTCGTTAGTGGACTTCTAATGCAAGCTAGCAGGATTTGATTTGCTACAGTGAACTGGGCAATCTTTGATGGTGATGTTAAATTATTTTTATGTTTTTAAGCAATGCTTTTGGGGCTCCGCTTGTCCTCTGCTGAAGTGATGAGTGCTCAGCATTTAATTCTTTGTGTCTTTTTACCCTGGTTTCTTGCTTTTTGATTATTTTTTTTTTAGACGGGAGATTAAAGGAGATGGCATTGGTCTTTAGTATATGTTTGCGGACCATTCACAATAACTGGCAAGTCTTTTTTACGGACTAAATAAAGCTGAAGGCACTTGATATTTATGCTTGGAAAAAGGACTACTTGATAGGTATGTATATATCCATTTTGAAAGCAGTTTAGTATTTGCTGGTTGCTATGCGCTCCTAAGATTTTTAAAATGTGTGCTAGATACTATTTGTCATGTTGTCGATATAGCACAACCTGTGGCCACCAAGTTAAGAGATGCAACATATGCAAAGTTAGTTATGGTTGCAATCATCAATGATTCAACATTCACAAATCCAGTTACCCTGATATTTGGCATGACTATGAAAAGCATGATAATATGCTGAGTGAGCAAGTAAAATACAACTTGCCTGAGGATTAAGTATTTTAAATGCATGTAAAGTGAAATCAGTTGCTGCATTTTTACATCCATTGTCTTGTCTGATAATTAAACTCTTATCAATATGATTTCTTATAGGAAAAAATATAATAGAAACAACAGCTTTTACTAATCTGCAATTTGCTCCTCTGATAAACCGGTATTCTGTTTTTTGTTTAACATTATTTGAACTTCACATTGCTCCCAGAGCGCAACTGTGCTGAAGTAATTATATTTATTATCTCCAGGATGGAAAACCAAGTTCCTGCAAAGTACGAACCAGTTGCACTGCTTGCACTCATCAACATCATCAACTTTTCCACCTGCTAAGAAAGTTACTGTGGAAGATCTTAAATGGAAAAGTCAAGTTATGCCTGAAAAAGATAACGTTAAGAATCAAACATATCAGCTATAAATAAAAAAATACTGCCAAGGAAATATTTGCAAATTGCTTATCAGTCAATTGATTTATATAATTTTTCACAATGATTTTGTTTTCATTATGAGTTGTTTCAGGATGTCTATTTTGAGATTGATGCACAGGTGATTTACTGTCCAGTTGATCAGTTGCTGTAGTATGATGGTTGCACAACTAGCTCAGAAAAGCACATGTCCCACCATCTGGTAATTTTGTATCCTTGTGGAACCAAAACAACGGTAACAAGGTATAATTTGTCGGATTTGTTTTGCATAATTTTTCTTTTACAACAACAATAACAACAACAACAAACAAAAACATTGCTTCAAAGTTTAGTACATTACCAAGCCATCTTTTATGAATTCAATCGATAAACATCTTTTAAGGTACAAGCTCAGACTCACTGTACGAGATCACACTGATTAAGCACATTTTGTCTTATTTGGACAACCAGCACTGGTGGTGCTTCGACGTCCGCTTGAACTTGTCCAACAAATGACAGCGGAGGTATGATCTTTCCTTTGCATATTATTTGAATTGATAGACATGATTTTTTTAGATATGGTGACCTTGATTAGTTTAACTCATCTTTTTATGAGCTTTACAATCATGTTCAAAAATGTGAAGGACAGCAGTACATATTCCGGATTCATATTAGGAAACAATTTTAGCTTTTCAGAGTATGGAGCGTATACTGCCATTACACCCGAAAGAATTATCTGAATTATCTGAGATTATGTACGAGCACAAGTTATTGCACCACCTGCACTTGAGACACTCCCCAATGAAGAAGAAGACTCAACCGACTCTCAGACTGAATAAGGATCAACATATAAGGAAACTGAATTTAGGCTTTAGGCTATCAGAGTAGATAACAGAAAAACTTCTCTCAGGCTAATTTTTGTTCTTTGGCACGTTTTTGGTTATCCCTGAACTAGTTTTGAAGACACCAGCTTTTCGTTTATACACAAATTATAGTTGCTTTTTTGATTCCTGTAACTACTATAACGTATACTTTTGTCAATGTAGCTTGGATATTATAGAGTCAAGCAGTGTTTTGCTTGCATTTGATAAACAAATAGATTCTACATGCTAATTCAAAATCTCGCGTTGGTTCCGTGAAGGTATGGCTGGAGCAGGTTATGTTAACAGGAATTATAAGGGTCTGTTGCTGGTGGCTTTGCAGGCAAGGTTGGTTCCCAATGCTGAATCAACTGCTGCCTTGAAGGGATTATACTTGCACTGGAGCAGTTGAAAGCTGATAGAATATGGATAGAAGGTGAATTGAATATTGTTATTTCTTGGATTAGTGGAGTATCATCCTCGTTCCTTCCTTTTCTCCCAAACATAAAAGCCATTCATAAATCATAACCAACCTGCTGATTGTATATCTGGTCATGCATGTGCATTGATGCATGTTTTCTTGCAGACTTTATAGCTCAGTACAGAATGCTTTAGTTATTGCCTTGGTCTTCATCCACTGCTTCGGATGCCTTCTACCTTGTTTTGGTCTCAGGATCCGTCCAGCCAATCCAGTGACGGGTGCCAACCGTCTGCGTGCTCGTTGGCGGCTCCAAACTATATGAAGCTGGAGGTAGATTGATTCAATTTCGAAAGTTATATTGCAAGTCATTGCATCCTATGATTTTGATTGCTAGAGTAATCACATTCTATTATTACCGATGTACCTTCTTCTTGATAAAATTGCAACCTCAATCAAGCCAACTTTTTTATCACTTCTCTGCTTCCTTTTCCATAATGTAATTTTAGGGTTTGATTGGGGGACTTGTGGGCTAACATTAGGGATCCTGTGGGCTAACTTCCATCAAAGGATCATCAGAGGAGTGATAAAACTGAAGACCAGAATGAAAGCATCTAAAGCCAGTCCCAGCTGGCTCTCTTCATGACCTTCTTGACTTCTTTCTGAAAAGCCTTTCCCCACCAAACCCAATCAGACACAATGAAGGAACCATTTTGTCCCCACCATCGTTACAGTTGTGGAAGGCTTTGGGCAGGGCCCAACATCATCCCCTTCAGAAAGATTGATGAGGACAAGGGTACTTGGAAGCCAACAGACCAACCCAAAAAGAATCATAAAGGTGGGCATCTCATGACCAGCAAAATTGTGGATCCTTATGATCATAGTTATCCAAGGTCACTCAGTCTCATTTCTGCAATGGGCCATGGGATGATAGTACTGGAAGGTGGTATCTTTGAAGTTTATTATGTGGCCAGAAGGATGCAAGCATTGTAGAACTGAATTAATATTTGGGTGTTCTTGGGGGTTGAAACAAATATAGTAGCATTCCTCATCAATGATAGATATTTATAAATTAGTTCTTTGCATACTCCTAGTCCTACTGCCAGGACTCGCATAAATATGTCGGTTCATTTCAATTAACTGACGAGTTCTTGTTCTTATATATCTAAATATTATGTCTCCTCTAACTAGTTGATACATCTCTTAATTTCTAAAAATGAGTCACCATAACCTTAACTGTAATTATCCAGCCTATTTCCAATTATTTGAGGTTTGCTTTGTAGATCGTCATAGGCCATGTAGATTCATTTCATAGTTATTAAATATTTTATTTAGCGGGTCGGTCTATTTGATGTCCTATTTTCCTTATCCAAGTTTGTGACTGACCGTAGCAGTTTTTTCTAAAGATTAATTATCAATTAAATAAAAACTTTGTGGCAGTATATTTCATGTGCAATCGCAGAAATTTTCATGTGTAGTGGCTTGTCCGACAAATCCATTACTTGCTTTCTAAGTGATAAATATGGTCCAAATTTATCATGTCGCAAAAGTGGCTGTTGACTAAGTGACTTCTGATCCTTTAGGCCATTTCTGGCTGGGGGGCAATGAATAGCGATGCTAAAACTGTTGCACGACTATTCAAAGGGATGGGGAAAGAGATAAAATAGAATAAATACTCACATTGAAGTGGACTGAAGAAGGGCAAGGGTACAGAGGCCAGGAGGGGGAGATGAGGATGGAGAGAAGTTGTTAGAACGGTGGGAAGCAGAGTGGCCACCATGGCCAGAAGAAAATGGGGACAATCCCACATGTACAAGGTGGGTGGGAGAGGGTCTCATCCAGAAATCTCCAATCCTGTGCCCTGTTGCTTTGGCCCATATGTTCCCAGTTCTAAGGATGTGATGCCTCAATCAAGCTGTGCCATTTATCACACTTGGTCTTTTTTTTTTCTTTTCTTGAAGAACACACACTCAGTCTTCAATTGTCGGGTTTGATTTATGCACCATATCAAGATAGGTTTTATGCGAATTTTTGGAGATCGATCATCCGGTTACTTTTCAGATTTTTTTTTTTCAAAAGGAAAACATGTCATAAAACTTGAAATAGAAGCTTTTTATTTTTTTTGAATGGACTTGAAACACAAGTTATGTTGGAAAAATGGTTTTCCTTGTTATTCATTAATCCTGTTTTACAAAAGTATTATGATCATTTGCATAAATACAAATCATGGATATCCGAACAGTCTTGAGCATTTTAATTAGTTTTCTGATTTCCTGATTTTCTATTTCGAAACTGCTTCAGGGAATACCAACATCAACATGTATAAGTTCTGATTTCCTCCGAAGCAAAAAAAAAAAAAAAAAAAAGTACTGGCTTCGAGGTTCCTCTTATCTTGCTTTGCATGTCGTATTAAATTAACTTGTTATTTATACTTAATTTTATTCTCATAGTGGATTCGATGAACCAAAAGGTGAGCTAGGCATGATTGTTGCTTCATCTTTTTCATTCTCTATCTTGGACTATTGATTTGAAGGTTTCAGTTGGAAATAAAACAACATACCACACTGAGCGAGCAAGTGAGTATGTCCAAAGTTTCATACGGTTATGCATCATCCATTCATTTTACATTGATATACATGGAGCTGATCTCAACCCTTTCAAAGTCATGTGATGCCATTTCTTAGTAGCGGTTTTTTATTCTCATACATTCTCTTTTGGTCACCTCCTCTATGGAAAGGACAAGTACAAGACAAAGGGACCCAAACTGATAAGCAGCACTACCAAAGGTGATCCTGTTGGGTTGGGAAAGGATCAAATCAAATCCAAAAGGAGAGGCCTGAGGACCTGTGGATGAGATAGCAGGCACTGTTCCCAAGGCAGAGCCTTTCTTGGTGGGGCTGGGGAGTTGGGGTACCTAACTTTTAAATACTTGTCCTCGACCTGGCTCTGATCTCCAACAAAAAGAGAGAGATGCATGCACCCTTCCCAATTACATAGCAAGTCAGAGAACAACTCAACCTCCACTGGTACCTAGTCGCTTTTATCCCTGTGGGAAAGCTCAGATGTTATCAAGCACTCATTTGCTTCGAGTCTGCCAATGCATGTTATCCACACAGGAGGGGAGGGACCCAAGACAGCAAAAGCTAGGAAGAAGGAAAGTATGAACCAATAACAAGGAAAGAAATGCTAAGAGGCTTGAGTTTATGGCCTTTGCAATCTCTTAACACAAGAATCCATGGTGCTTGACATGGTGTCGAATTTGGTGAAGTGTTGTTACTGCACCGGCCCTTGAATATCTAACGCATGGAGCAATAGTAGTGGTTGTTCAATTTCTAGGATTTCATTATTAGCGTTCTTTCCCCCCTTGAATCAACCTTTATAATTAATTCTTTGGTTAATGTGGAACTCTTGCTAATTCCTTCATAATTTGGATGCTCTCACTTTATATGAAAAGGTCCATGTTATCAGAGTTGAATTTTTTGAGTGAATGAGGGTTGGACAGGATCCAACCTCTATATTAGCATCACTGGAACTTCTCTGACAGTTCATGAGGGGTCTTACCCCAGTACCATGTGCCAATGAGAAGAGGCAAGATACTTTGCGCAAGTTATAGCATCCATGATTGAAAGAGACAGGCCAGCTTATATTTCTGGACCATTTGTAAGGGGGTTTGGACATGATTTAAGTAGGCATGTGAATGGTTTTAAACTCCATGCACATATAGATTTTAATCTCATCTGATTTTGGTCCTAAATCTATGGGCCATGGTACAAATTTTTAGCAGTAAGCCATTGTTCAAGGGACTGATTGATAGAGAATTGCAAGCTCATAAAATTCTTGGATGATATAGTACCTGAATTGCAAGGTTCCTTCTTGAACCTTTTCAATCTCATGTCCTGAGATAGTACCGGAATGCCATCATACATATCTTTGACAGTAATATCATTCTCTCTGGTCCAACATCTTATATTTGTGCACCCTTTTTTTCCCTTTAACATATAGCGCAGACGATCCTAATTAACTTCTTCATCGTCGTCGTCTTTTTTTTTTTACATGGAATGGTCCTAATTAACTTCGCTAGATTATGTATGGGGTAATGGGAGTAAGGTGTGACCAGGGTAGTTTTAAAGCTTGTAAAAAGACATTGGCCATGGTTCGAGGTTGCAAACTTCATGTTACACTGATTCAGCCAAAGTTAACAGCATGATAGTGCTACCTGAGTCATCTTGCCACTAGGAAGTGCATCCATATCCTACGAATGACATCTTGCATCCAAAATAAGGTCTCAAGGACTTAATGTATCTCATCAACCAAATGTACCTTAAAGTTGACTTGGTCTTCAAAGATTTCTCAAACTAGCCATCCCTTACCCGAAAGATAAGTATAAGAAGTTTGCCGAGGTATAAAGTCATCACATGAGAACATGATGTATACGTACCTTAAATTGACTCGGTCCTCAAATCTCATGGCTACCATCCCTGATCAATTACCATGGATAAAGTTATAGAAAGCAAGAAGAATAAGAAACATTTCTTGGTACAGTCCAAGGGACAGGAAGAGCCGAACAACGTATCGCCCAAATATATGGTCCTTCACAAGCATTGTGTAAGAGGAAAAAAAAAAGCTAGGAGAGAGATCGATAAGCGATAGATTCTCTTTCCTCGGATTGCGTGCTATCTTCCCTTCGCCAAGAAGCTAGGAGAGAGATCCATAAATTCCAACAATTCGGACCAGAAAATGATAAGATGAGAGAGAGAGAGAGAGAGAGTAATAAATGAAGGAAGATATGGAAAGGCTCGCATGGATGTAGCTAGGCAGATAAACAGCATCCACTTTTGATCGAATCTCACTACCTTGTCAAAGGCTATGCATGAAGCAATAGAGCCAGATGCTAGCTCCTTTTCGTGTATGTCAAGTATAAATTATCGCCACCATGGGAGACAACCATGTATGGGACGTCACGACCTTGCATGGGAAGCTACATGTGAAACAAAAGCAGGCCAGTGGTGACCGAGGGGCTGTCGAATGGAAGACTCGTGCAATGGAGAGGGCACCCAACTCTTCTTTGAAGATATCCTAAACTGGACTCTGAATTGTAATACCCTCGTTGTTGTATGTGAGAGAGAGGGTTGTAATTCTGGATCTCTTCCAAACATAAGCCTTGAGAAAAAGGAGAGCCAACCAACTGTACTATGATAAATATTGTTTTCTCATCAAGTAGATAGCAAAGTAAATGCATGCTTAAAATTTCCTTGTAATTCATTTGGAGCAAAGTTTTTTCCTTGCTTCCCATACTCTCAATTCCCAATATCTCAATCTCCCAATGTGTATCCAAGCACACACACACCCCAACTTGGTTCGTGCTACTTTGGTGCAATCAAGTTGTCCTTCATTATAAAGTTTATGAGAAGTTTTCATATTTAAAATAGACTTCTCACTTTTTAATAAAATATTTGCAAAAAAGGGATATATACGTGCGTATATGATAAAGAATTGGATAGAGAAACAAGTATGAGATGTTGAATTGGAAGGACGAGAAAGGATAACCATGCAAGAAAAGAGGGGCATGGTGGATGTTGCCTTCATCCCACCAGATTTTTTTCCCTGCCAAAAATACAAAATCTATCTTCCCTTTTCTCCTGTCTTTGCCCCGTGGATAGTCATGTAAGTGTTGACATATCCTAACTATGATATTTTCATCATGTTATTGAGAAGCATTGAAACAAAGAAAATTTAATTTCTCATTTCCTCTATAATATATTAATTGTAGTCTATGCATGATAAAATATTTTAGGTACCAAAAAATTTATATTGTTGCATGTTAAAAATAAAAATTATGAACAAGTCGAGTACTTTGCTATGTTGTTGTACTTAATAAATCTTGGTTTTTGGACTTTGCAATGGTTCCTTAACGTTCGTAATAATGCTCCAAAGAATGATGTTCATAATTTTCTCAAATTAACAAAAAAATATGTAATATATTTTCTGCAAAAGTTCTTTTTACTGTTTTTAAGTTTTTTTTATAATAAAGTTTCACGATGAAAGCCATCCAATGCTCCTTAAAACTTTCCCCTTTTTTTCCCCAATTCAATATATTTTCGACTTGAATTTTTCGTGGTCCCCACTTTTCTTAGTTCCACGTCAGTACGACACGTCGCAAGAGGATAGGCCTCCTAATGCCAGGTTTGACGAGAATGCAAGCGTCCGCCACGTCAGCCAAAGTAGGTTGTGCGGTGACCTGCGGTAACTGTACCTCTGTCTCTGGTTAGGATCTCCTAGACACGCCCACGTGTCGGTCATGTCACGGTGGACCCCGATTATGGATGCCGGATAGGAGGCTCTCTGATCTATGCTCCCCGGATCCAGCCTGTCACCCTCCCATCTCCTTCATGCTCATCCTCCCTGTGATCCGATCCCTCCTCCTCTATGCATATATATTTCTCTTATCTCCACGAAACCTCTCCAAGAAAATAGAAAGAGAGTAGCAATAGAGTCAGGGAACTAGCTCCATTCCTTCTTCCGTGGCCTACGTATATGTATTTGGGAAGAAGATTAAGGATTCAATAATTATTTTTTATTCAATTCACTGGCTCCAAGATGGTGCAATGGCTCGAAGCTCCTCCTTCCGATTTCACTCCATGTCTCCATGGGCAGCAGCAGCATCTTCCCAACTCAATGCAATCGCTCAACGACGCTGATGATCACGAAACAAGCAGCAATCTCATTCGCATTCATGACCAAATTGGCAGTCATGGCAATGGGTCGCCAAATCCTGCTGCCACTAAATATTTAACTATTGGTGCTGCCACCATTGGGGAGGTGGAAACAAGCATCAAGGAACAGAGCAACTATTCGAGGAAGAGAAAGGTCGAGAATATCTCTAACGAAAAGGTAACCTTGAGTATTCCTCTCCCTCTAATTCTTTTTGTTTTTGAAGATCTTGCAGAATGTTTCAAACTCAAGAATAATAAGACAGTATTTTTCTATATCTTAGACATGAAATAATGATGAAATAATTATGATATAATGATATTGTAATTTAAATCATGAAGGTATTGCCAACTTCAAAATATTTCTCAACTCTCTGCACGATTATATCTACTTATTTTGTCAAAGTTCTTATTAATTGTTTTTTTGACAGCTCAACGTTCTAGTGTTTTATTAATAATTCAAAATAAAACTTTCTAACATGAACTTGCAAACCGACAACGTTAAAGTTCCAAAGGAATCCTTCTCTGAGAATTAAAGAAAACTCAAAAACAAGATTTGCTGGCAAGCATAAATGCAAATCAAAGCGTAAAACTCATCTCCCTGGCGAACAGGTGGGGTGCGGCAGCCCCGCAGAGGATGGCATGAAAGATAAGCGAGTGAAAGAAGACATAGGAGGAGGACGAGGAGCAGCACAAGCCGGCAACAAAAAGGAAGCCTCGGGAGACGCCTCCAAGGAGAACGCAGAGCCACCAAAGACCGACTACATCCACGTTAGAGCGCGTCGAGGCCAGGCCACAGATAGCCATAGCTTGGCGGAGAGGGTAAGCGCATGCTTCTCATTTCCAGCCTTCATTCCTCCCTGCTCTGCTCTTGTCCGTATCTCTCTGTTTCCAAACTGATGACTCATTTTGTGGTGCAGGTGAGGAGGGAGAGGATCAGTGAGAGGATGAAGTATTTGCAGGAGTTGGTGCCCGGGTGCAGCAACATCACAGGGAAAGCCGGCATACTTGATCAGATCATAAACTATGTTCGATCTCTCCAAAGGCAAGTCGAGGTAGTTGTCAAACTTCCTCTGTTCTCCATAGGCCCATTTCTTTTTAATAAGACATGGAGGTTCGAAAAGGTTTTGATTTTTTTTTTTTAAAAGAATCCCTCTTATTATGTCGTCTCTGGTTTTGTAACAGTTCTTGTCCATGAAGCTCACTGCTGTGAACCCGAGGCTGGACTTTAACATTGATAATTTCTTCAACACAGAGGTGAATTTTACATCATTTTTTTTAGCAGTAAAATTTTGATCTCAAAACTGTAGCATTTCTTCCTCCTCCTTTAAGATGAAAGAGAGAGGAAAATAGTGTTTGATAGAAAGAGAACTTACCATTTGATGGTCTCAATTGATGCTATATGGGAAAAAAAGAGAAAAATTTGTTGGCTTAGCCCTTAGTGTGGTCATTGTTAGCGAGGGGCTCTGAGAAAAAGCTAATGCACTCGCATTTGGAGCACCCAAAATGTACAACCTTCTACCACCGAATCTTTCTTTGCATGGATCATCATAAAAAGAAAAAAAGAATCTTACTTGGATAGTACCATCATCTCTTGCTGCTTGGTAAAAGGAAGTGGCACCAGTCGTTGTCTATTTCAAAAAAAAAAAAAAAAAAAAAAAAAAAAAAACTGTACCCTTCTTAGTTTGATCGTCAGATAAGTTGTTGCAAGAGATGGTTTTAAAATTCAGCATTTATTTGGTTGCCGAACTCTATTTGCCGTGTCATATTAGCTAAAATTATTAGATTCTTTATGGTTATTTATTAATCTGAAATCTTTTTGATATTGTATAGATAAACCTAGCTTGCAATTCTGGAGTCATGCCAATGATTGATATGCCATTTGAGCAATTGGACCCCTCTTATATTCAGTTCAACTGCTTGCATCCAACAGCTGCTTGTTGTGGACTTGACATGGCTGTGGGTTCCTCAGATACAGTTCCCCATAGAACCATGAGCTTGCCTGCATCAGATCCTGAGACAATCTTGGATTCGAGTCTCAGTGTAATTACTTCTAAGACCACGTTCATGAAATTTATTAAGATGAGAGAATGGTGTAAGACTAGTAGTGGCCACCAACCCTCGGTAACATTTTAAGGACATTTTCAGGTCCATGGATGTTCTCCTTCTTGGAACACTGGCTTGCAGAACCTCTATGGTGTGGAATTCCATCAAGGAAGGGGACCTGCCTTTCCCTTTCAATCATTGCAAGGTAAAGATACGACTATCCTATTTGAAGGACATGGAATTAAATATGTAGCAAAGGGCAGCATTAGATAATTCAAAGCTCAACTTCATTCTCTTCCTCACCATAGATGTTTTCCACCAAGGGAACCCATCTCTATGCATGGTCATAGGATGGTTGATCATTTTCATATGAGACCATACTTTACAAAATTAATTGTTTAATAATAGGTCAAGATAATATCATGCTAGCAGAATTCAGAACTATTCAAAATGACATTAATTTTTCTTGATTTTTTTCTTCTTCTTTTTTTTGCAGGCGATATCTTACCTCACAATCTCGAAATGGAGATGTAAGCATATATTAAAACTTATTGGAGGTTAAATATCCAATTCGAAGATCGAAGATTTTTTACTAAGTACATATGTATCATCCACCTCCAAAAAGAAAGTAGGTATACATTGAGATGCCGTGGCAGTAAAAAGAACAATGTGTACCATATTTACAGTACATGGTGTTACAAATATGGCTAATTGATCTAATCAAGCATGAAACAACTTTGAGTTTTCATTGGAATGAACTCTTGAAGTGATGTTAATGTTCTCCCATTATTTTCATATTGAAGGACTGAAAAAAAAAAAACATAAATTCTATCCACGATCTATAACAAGCTGTTTAAAATAATATAAACTTTCAAAAATCAAAATTTGCAGCTTGTCTTGGTTTATGCCTTCAAAGAAGACAATATCAAGGTATAAAGGAGATGGAAGTACCCTAGTGTTTTCCATTTTGCAATCTCCTGAAACCCAATTTCCTATGCAAAAATTCTGTTCTTTTTTAATAATATTATTTAAAATGATCATATATACAAAAATTACTCGATAACATGCATTTACCAATTTATTACTACTTGATTCGATGAAGGCAATTGACAAGCATGAACATCAGTCAATTTGCAAACTTTTTTATGGAATAAAACTGTTATCGTAACTTTGAGGACATAGCTGCCACAGATGCCCGACCTTTCATTTTAAATTTTTTAGGTGGACCATTATAACTAGATATTGTTCTAATATCCTGAATTGGCCCCAAATATCTTGCCTAGCTTTCAACTGCACCTTCAAGCCACCTTCCCCATGGGTTTATGTGGTTTGGTTTTATCTTCCATTCCTTTTTCTTGTTTAAAAGTGGGTTCCTAGTCCATGAGTATTAATGGTCACAAAGATCCTCCTTACTTCCTGAGATAGCAAAGTGTTCTGCCTTTTCTTAGGCCCATTTAGATGCCGAAAGAAGCTAAAGACTACCATCTTCTCTTAGACATTATTGGTTGGACCAGATCCACTAGCTCAGTAGTGGACACCAGTTTAGCGGTGGATCGGTCCAACCACGGAGCAATATGCGCAAACATGAAGAAAAAAAGAAAGAAGAAGGAAAAACAAAGTAACTAAGGCACGTTTGCACTGTTGCTCCATGGTTGGATTGGTCCACCGCTGACCTAGTGGACTTGGTTCAACTAATAATTTTTCATTCTTTTCTGTTATTTCAATAGGAGAGATGAAGGTCTGCTTTTTTTACTCTATTTTAGATGGGAATGTTCGTAATCTTCCAAGACAAATAGGAGATATTTGTGCACAACAAGTCGAGAAGTGCCGTTTGTGTGAGTCATTATTTTGAATCTCGCTAGCAATGGCTTCAATCAGAAAAAAATTGGACTACTGCAACTAAGGGTTCATACCTGTTTACATTTTGGAATGGTATTTTTGCGCCCAGAGGCATGAATTGAAATGCACTTCTAGTGCTAATGGAAGGAAGCATGTTGTCATGATTTAAATGTAGAGACAAAAAATTTGAGAATCCATGACTGCACGATATTTTGTTGTTTGATAAAGTGGACGACCATTAGATGACGTGGGGGCGATGACTAGATAAGCCATTAAAAGGTGGAGAGTCCGCTTAATATCATATCCATTCAACATACGATATCATATTTTTGAATGAAACTGATTAGGTTTTAAACATAGCATTGTCTGAAAAAAACTATAGCAGCACACAAATAACAAAATGTAAATGCCAATCTCAAAAAAATAAATGCATTATTTGAATCTGCGATATCAATTATTATGTTGAGCTAATTAAATTGGGTCAAAAAAATCTATTCAACCTTTCATGTCCACCGCGTATGTGTCATCGTCGAGGGTTAGAATCAAATTATACCCAGTGTAATTCTTATATTATATTCTTTTATAAATTAGATGATGGAGGTCCTACATCAATGATTCAAGCTATTAATTATGATTTGCTACATCTTATATGCTCGCATACAAAAACTCATGTGATCTAAAGACCTCTAGCCTAAGCATTAAGTAATCCATTGTTCCATATTATTTAAATTGTTCAATTTTTGATCAGTCGATAGACAATATAGGAGTCTTCTATTCATATGGTTTCTGATGTAGTGAATAGTTTAGAGGTAACATATTATATCCAATCGCTCGGATTATCAATATGGAACCTTATCATGCAATTCTAAACATATGTAGGTATATAAATGTTACCCTAGGTATAATGCGTACCTTACCCTATTGTTGATGTTGCTGTTGTTGTTATAAATCTTTAATCAAGAAGCATGGTAGTAAATTTGCATGCTAAAGATTTAGGATTTAAATGAAACAAGCAATCTTGAGAGAAAAGCTCAACTTTAGCATTTATGCATGTGCTTTTTTTTAAAAAATATATATATTAAATTTAGTTTATATTTGCATGTCTTGTTGTTTAGGATAAGCAAAGCCGGTCAATTTAATCCAACAAAATTTTTATACCAGGATTGAATTGAGGTTATGTGGGCTTAAAAGAGGTCAAGGGATGTGCCTGAAAAATGATAAGTTTTTGGGATAAAATTCTAATTGGCCAGCTCTACCGATCTTTGATGGACCCATTATCTCTCCTGCCAAAGGGACTAATGAAGTCCTAGCCAGTTCAGCAGACATGATTGATGTAAATTTATCCTTGTGATAGGCTAGATGATCATGTGCTTACAGAAAATTCATTGCCATTTTGCTTGACATGCGCATATGCTGCTTTTTAATTAATTATTAATTGATAAATACATAACAATGCTACTAATTTTTTTTTTCCTAAAGTGGATGATTTATACAGTTCGAGTGCGGATATATATAATAAATAGGCAACTCCCTTTTTCTAACCCATAAGATACTTTCAGAATGACTGACCATATATAAAGCTATACAGTCTGCGGCTCCGTTTGCCTTTCTGAATACATGTTTAGCTTAAAAAATCACACCTTAAGCTATCATTCTTGTAATTATCTACTGAATTTTGTGTTAAATCTGAATTTAGTATTCAATGCATCAAAATATAAAATGCTTTCAGTTTCTATTAGGTGACTGAAAATACTTCAAGTCCGTTTTATCAAAAAAAAAAAAAAGAAAAGGGAAAAAAAATTCAAGTCTACAAATCTCAAGAGAATGTTTTGGTTATATAAATAATTAATCTCTCCAATATTGCAGTGCAAAGGAATCCAATGGGCTTGCGGGTTTTTGGGTGCGGATCTTTCAGGATCCGACCCGAACCCGACGCGTTGCCATTCTTCCTTTCTTCGTTCCCGATCGCCAGCCGCTTCTTTCTCCTCCCGCTTCCTCCTCTCGATAATTAGGGTTAGGGTTTAAGGTTCTAGGGTTAGCGTTAGGGTTTTGGGTTTCTCTCCACCATGAGAGCTCTCCTCGTCTCTCACCTCCGACGAAACCCTCGCCTCCTCCTCGTTCGATTCCCCTCCCTCTCCCCTCCCCCGTCCTCTCCTCCTCTCACTCCTCCCCCGATTCGATCCCTCCATGGCCTTCCTTCGCCACCCCAATCCGATTCCTTCTCCTCTCCCCCCTCTCGGATCCTCCAATCGACCACCCCAGTTGCTTCCGAACTGGAGGAGGAGGACGCTGCCATGAACGAGTTCCTCTCTCGATTCGTCTGGGCGATCCGCGGCAAGCTCGTCGAGGCCTATCCGACCCTCGCCAAAGAAACGCTAGACGCCATGCTGCTCGTCATCTGTCAGAAAGTCGTCGCCGAGATGGAGAAGGCCGGTGACGGCGCCGCCGCTGCCGACTCGCCGATCGACCTCAGCGAGGATTTGTGGAAGACCATATGGGAGGTGAGCAACTCGGTCCACGAGGCCATTAGGAGGGACCGGATGAGGGAGGAGCTCAAGAAGTATCTTCATTCCGATGAGGTCAAGGATATGTGCCACTTCGCCGCGGAGATCGGCATCCGGGGACCCATGCTTCGGGAGCTCCGCTTCAAGTGGGCGCGCGAGAAATTGGAGGAGGTCGAGTTCTACCGGAGCTTGGATCAGATGAGGGAGCAAGCCAAGAAACAAGAAGAGGAAGAAGAAGCATCGAGTTCGGGCTCTGGGGTTGATCCGGAAAGTAACCGGGTAGAAGCAGAGAAGGGTGGGAGGACAAAGGTGTTAGCTTTACCCCTGAGAAAGGGGAAGATCAAGTACAAGATCTATGGGTTGGATTTGTCCGATCCGAAGTGGGCAGAGGTGGCCGAGAGGGTGGAGGAGGCTGAGAAGCACATTGTGCCTGAGGAGCCGCAGCCTGTTGAGGGAAAATGTAAGAAGGTTGAGGAGAAGCTCCTTGCCTTGAAAGCAAAGAGGGATGACCCCACGCCAGTACTGGCTGAATGGGCGGAACTCCTCCAGCCAAAGAAGGTCGATTGGCTTGCCTTGCTTGATAGGATCAAAGAACGCAATGTGGATTTGTACTTTAAGGTCGGTTCTACCAATTTTTTTCCCTTCGGATTTTTATCTCTGAAAGTTAGTTAATTGTATATTAGAAACCTATCATTCTTCTATATTTGAGATAAGTTCTGCTATTGGGCATTCGTCTGCTGATGATTTACATTTTTTAGTCAATGTTATTAATATCTAGTAAATCCACAAATCACCCATCAAAGTTATCGGATTGTAGACTGTCACCATGATCACTCTGAGACATAAACCCTTTCGAATCAACTACACAAATCATGAGGTTCAATCATGTATAGGATATCGAATTATTTAGTCTGCTTGTACACGTTCAAATTTCAGAAATACTTTGATCCAAATGTAGCTTGACAAGTAGTAATTCAAACTTTTATGTTTAATATTCTGTGATTTGTTGAATTTCTTGAGATGATTGGGACATTTGGATGACTGTAAGATTGCATCACGTTTGAATAGTTCATTCTATAATCCATTTGATTTTTAGGTTTTGGTGGCTTATACTTAGAAATCAATGATAAGTTCAGTGAGGATTTGTTTTTGAAACAGAAATCGTGTGGGTGACATGCAAAAGACAAAAAGAAGCATCACCAACTCCTTTGAATCATGTATCAATGCATCATATCTGTGGGTAACCAAATCAAAATACTCGGCTAGGATTTAAGGTCAAACTAGTTAGGAACTCAAACATGAGAGAAATGTCATACATGGAATTTGTCAAAACCTCTGTGATAATCGTTGCTTTGTGAATTCAGGCTTTACAACAAAGCTAAAGATTCCATCCGTGCGTTAAACTTGTTTGTGGATATCATGGAGGTGAACTTTTGTTCAAAGCTGCGGAATGGATAAGAGAGGCAGAGTACGTATTGGTTGTAACAAGTGTTTACTGGTGATCCTCACATCACCATATTCTCATTTGAAAGAATGGAAGATGTGAATTGGGCTTCCAAAAAAGGTGTTACTGTATCATGGATAAGTTTATTAATCTTTATCTCATTGGCAAGAAGGTTTTCTGGATTGTAGAATTGGATCTGCCCCAACTTAGTATTGGTTGGCATTTGCGAGTCTCCTTTATGAATCTTTGGTATATATCTTTATAGGCTTGTATCTAGTTATAGCCCTTCTAGTCAAGACTGAATAATGTATCGGCAAGATTTGTGGTTGGGAAATTAGCTCGATGCTTGAGACAGATATATAGCAGGGGTTATACTTCGGTAGCCATATGGGGCTGTGGATATATCAAATCGTAGTAGTAGATGTTTGAAGGGTGGAGTAACAAATTTTTAAAGCCACGGGTATCATATGCTAGTGCTAGATGGGGCTATGGAGGAGCACCAGCATAGGAAAAAATTAGGGACAGCTGTCATTGGTGTTGTAGTCATGTGCAGAATGGGTCTGAAACATCTCACAGGAAGGAGGATGCCTTTCAAATTGAGACACAACAGGCGACAAGGAGGCCACTGGAGACTTAGATGAAGTTGGATGATGAACTGATGCAAATAGATTGCATAAATTTTCTTGTTTGTGTTTACAGTTTGATTTGAAGGTTTAATATGTGAAAACATTAATTAGTTAGTACAAAGAAGGCAGAACCCTTATGTTGTTGCATTTGTATGCTATATTGTTAGGCTTAGCATATCTTGACTGGCCACTGAATATGGAACATATTTCCAAATTTTCGTTTGACGGGAACAGAGAGCATGGTGCCCTCAGTTTTGTTTGTTTAATGAAACTGTTAAATTCAATGACCTAATCATCTTTTTGCTGCTTGTAGAATAAAAGAGGACAGAGAAAAAAAACCTGATTGTGGATTTATGTCATGTTAACTCTGATCTTTCTTGTCTTCAAACATCATTTACGTCTGCATGATCATTTCCCAACCTGTCAATCCGATGGCATTTGTTTGATTTAGATTATTCTGTGTGATGCTTGTCTTACTGTAATTTGCAGGTTGCTGAACACCTCTTGACTGAGGAGTCTTTTGACGCAAACATCCGTGATTACTCGAAACTAATCGATGCCCATGCTAAGGCAGACCGCATAGAAGATGCTGAGAGGATTCTGCAGAAAATGACTGAAAGGGGTATCAAGCCTGATGTTCTCACATCCATCATCTTAGTTCATATGTACAGCAGGGCAGGCAACCTTGATCGTGCAAAGGAGGCATTCGAAAGCTTAAGGAAGGAGGGTTTTCAACCAGATTTGAAGGTTTACAGTTCAATGATCACAGCTTATGTGAAGGCCGGCATTCCAAAGCAAGGCGAGGCACTGGTAAGAGAAATGGAGTCGAGAGATATCAAACCCACCAAGGAGATCTACATGGAGCTGCTGCAAGCATTCGGGGAGCGCGGCCAAGTTGACGGAGCGCAGAGGATAATGAACACAATGCAATTTGCTGGAATCCAACCGACTCTGGAGTCCTTTACATTGCTCATCGAGTCCTATGGCCAGGCAGGCGATCCTGATCAGGCTCGGGGCCACTTTGATCACATGATGAAAGCCGGCCACAAGCCGGATGATCGATGCACCGCCAGCATGATGGCTGCATATGTCAAGAAGAATCTCCTGGACAAAGCCTTGGACCTGCTCCTTACTCTTGAGAGGGATGGATTCCGACCAGGTATTGCAACATACGCCGTTCTGGTTGACTGGTTAGGCAGGTTGCAGCTAGTGGAAGAGGCAGAGAGGTTGCTGAACAAGATAACTCAAATGGGAGAAGCTCCCTTTGAGATCCATGTTAGCCTGTGTGACATGTATTCTAGGGCGCAGCAAGGGGAGAAGGTTCGCAAGTCTCTCAAGATTTTGGAGGCAAGGAAAAAGTTACTGAGAGCTGATCAGTTTGAGAGGATTGTAAGTGGTCTTTTGGCAGGTGGGTTTGTGGAAGATGCGAAGAGGATAAACAATGCAATGGAAGCACGGGGCTTTACCCCATCGGAGCCGACTAGGGTAGCGCTCATGGCAGCCCAATCCATCCCTCGCCAGAAATCACCAAGGAGAGGTGGTAAAGTATGAGAGGGAGTCTCTTACCTAAGTTCAGGTCTAAGCACAAAGATTTTGATAGATTTATGCTGCAAGTTTTATGTTTGCAAGCTTCTTGTCTAGCTCTTTTACAGTTGCATGTGTATCATGCCTTTCGGATGCTATCAGCGGAATGCTGAATATTTAAGTAGAAATTCTCCTCGTGCTTTACGTACTGCAATCAACTGCTCGGGTTTGCTGTTATGTATTCTTTTGTGAACAATTTGTTGGTCCCCTAAATAAATACGGAGAAGCAGGCAGTGCTGGCTAACACAAATTGTATGTCCAATTTTTCTTTGTTTGCTTTGCCTGTTTCCGCTTCATTTTTTCTGGGCAGTTTATGTTGGGAAGCTGTTCTTGAGACAGCATTCTCGTTACTAAAACAAAGCTTTAGTTGCATGCAAGTCGTGATAATGGCACCCAAATGAAAACGCAAACCACCAAACAAACTCTTACATGTTCATACATACGATGAAATCCAGACGCATGAATACAACACACTGGTAAAAACAAACAAAGAGGGCTGGAAGAATAGCTTGCCGGATGTCATGGGCGATTAGATCACAGACTGTTCGCCAGCATCTGCCAAACAGAAACCGGAAAAAAAAAGAAGATGATCAGCGTTAACTAGAAGTGAAGATTAAATATTAGTTGGAGAAGATTTACCAATCAATGAATACCTTTGCCGGGGACGATGATGACAGGTGCTGCTTTGCAATTGTGGAAGCAATATTCGCTGACGCTGCCTTGCAGCACGCTGCAATATAGGAAATGTTAAATACGACAACAACGGTCGATCTTTGATAATATAATTAGATATTTATCATTACCTCTGGAGGATGCTGCGGCCACGGGTGCCCATGATGACGGCCGCCGGCTTCAGCTTCTCCGCCTCTCCGCATATCGCCTTCCCGGCGTGACCTTCCACGATTCTGGCCTTCGTCCTCACCTAATAAAAAAAATTCAAAATACCCAAATTACCCTTGCCCGCCTTCCGCTCTCTTTTCCCGGGGCCTCCTGGAAGGAAAAAGGGAAGAAAAAGGAGAATGGGGAAAACAGTACCATGGCCACCTGGAAGGCCTCGACCGCCAGCTTCTCCATCAGCTCCCGGCTTGTCTCGTACACCAGATCGTTATGCACACCTATGGATTTATAAATCATTAGAAATATTTATATATACGAGGGGAAGAAAAAGAGAATTCGGTGAGGAGAAGAGGGGGTATTCTGGTCCATTTGCGCATACTACTTACTGGAGACGGCGTGGATGAGGTGAAGGGTATCGGCGAGGCGGCAGAGGTGGACGAGGGCCCAGTCGAAGGCGTGCTTGCTGTTGGGCCCGTGGTCGACCGCGATGAGGATGTCCCTCCCCCGCCGCCGCTCGCCGGTCTCCCTCTCCAGCTCCGGTTCCGGCACCACCGGAATCAGCGATGGCAGCACCACCTCCCTCCAGCTGTACTCCTCCACCGCCTCCTCCAACGGCTCCATCGATGGATGATGATTATGAGTATTACTGCTATTAATCGAGTGGATGGAGAAGAGAGAATAGAGGAGAAGGGACGAAAGAGATGAAAAGAACAGGACAAAGCTAAAGAGGAGGACAACAACTATAACTAGGTTTGGGGATTTCGCGTACGCGCCCTCGGCTTTTTCTAGAAGGTGGATTGGGTGGATGAGCTACGAAAGCCATTCTGAGGAATCTTGGTCAAATTATTTTACAAGACGGGGAAACTAAATCGACATCCCGGATTTAGGAAAAGATGTTTCAAGAAAAAATATTAATTATCTGATAAGAAACTGTGATGAGTTAATTTTCTGATTCAAGCATTGGGCTAATTGGGCAGCTAAAATGGAGATCGGTTCCAACTAGATGACTTGCTAATTTAAGAAAGGACTATGTTGTTTATTTTTTTAAAAAAAATGATTAAATGATTTAATCATGATCTTGTCATAAATATATAGTTATCTGCCGTTATATTAGGACTTGAGAAGGGAAGACTTTATGTCCAACATGATTTGCTGCATAGACGGTTAAATCTATAACCCTATATTTATAGTGTTTGTTTTTTTTTTAGATAAAACAGATGGTTTAGGATATTGTAAAAAACAATTAGAATGCTCTAGAATGCTCTATCACAAAAGCACCACTCTCAGGATCGAGACATCAAAAATCAATGACCCACCTGCTGCAATCAACTTCGAGTAGGGGCATTGGATCATGAACCAAGCTCCATCTTTATAGCCTTTGCCAATCATACAACCATTGAAACTGATTTTGAAAATATAAATCAACCAAAACGATGTAGGAGCAGAAAGCGAGTCCCACCAGCGCATGCTAGGGCTTTAATAATTGAAACGTACATGTGCTATCACACACGGAAATTTTTGATATCCAACTAAAATGGTCGATTTGTAGTACCGGATTTTGCATAATATTGGGAAGAGTGGAACTTCGTGCATCGACCCAAATAAAAATAAATGCATGTATTCCTCCAAGGATAAGATCGCATTAAGTTCGAAAATATATATTTTTAATGAAAAGAATAGTATATCTTTTTTATAAATGTAAATAGGAATTTGTTTTATCTGCACCCTAAACCCAAGGCCACGCGGCAGGGTATCAACCTCCGTACGACAAAGTGAAAGCGAGCTGGTCACCGTTGATTTGGCGCGGCTGCGACCTGTCGGTGCGGAAAAGTCATAGCGTGTCGGAATGGAACTCGTGGTTGCAAGTTTCCTGCAAGGCGGACAGCACCCTGCCACGTAATGCTCCCACCATATCTGACTCGAATCTAGTATACGTGTCAGGATGCTAGACCCTAGCACGCCTGTGTATGTTGGCTGACATCACGAGCGGGATCGGCTTCCTGCGATGAATAGTAGCAGTGGCACATGCGTGCGCGCTTCTACAGCTTGGACCGAAGAAAGGTCCATCCTGGTTGGAAATGGATCGCAGACCTGAAGAAAGCACGGTGGCGTAGCAGCTGACCGAATCTAAGCGCCATGACAAAGATATATTTGATGCAGAAAGTAAATTTAAATGGTAAAAGAAGTTAAATAAATACACATACTAGACAAGCCTCAACAAAAGTAGATTCAGATTAAAATTCTGGTCGTGTCAAAGATACATCTGCTGCAAAAACTAGACTATACTTGACGTGAAGTGAAAATTAATACACAAGTTTATATGGACCGTTCCCTTTTGCCTGGCTACACCAGCCACAGCAAAAATAGTCGCACAGGCTTATGTAAATGAGAGCAACTGCGTTCTGCTGCCAGCATGGATTAACCTAGCAATTTGGTGCCCTCCTGATGAAGGAGTCAGGAGTTTCAAGTCTCATGATGTGCATCAAGGATTCTGAATTAATATGGCTGTAGGAACTTTGTGAAAACGAGGTAAAATTGGAGCTTGAGAGACGGTGTTATGTAAAAAACCAATTAATTTCGTCCCAAGTTAACACAGACAAATATTAAACTTTAGAAGGGAATGGAGTAGAAGATTTCTGAACCTAGACAGTTTCATGTACAGCTGAAGAATGGTTGGCCGATCATCAAGATTCAAAATAATGTGCGAGGTCAATGCACAGCCATATTTTTTTTCTAAGAATTAGTCTAATCCTCTATTCTGAACTCTGCTAACAAAGGTTCAACCAATTCAGGTAATGGCTGTTGTAGGCTAAGACTTGAAATTCCTCGAGCAGTTTCTTGGGTAAACCAATCCTGAAAAACTACCACGAGTCCCTGAAGAATCGGATGCAAACTTATTAGAACAAGTTTGCCACACAAACAAATACCGATCCCCATCAGCCACTCCAACAGAAATACCGATCAGGAGGATTCGAGCTCCACCACCATCGCCCTCACCGTCGCTGTCACAGAAATCATCTCAGAAGCAGCCAGCAGAACAAACATAGCTGCAGCAACCATCACCATCTTCTAGAAGATCTTCAGAGCCATCTCCAACTCCAACAAGGTCAAGATCTCCCTCACCACCCCAAGAAACCTCCGAGCCACAACAAGAAGCAACAACTCAGGAAGTGTCTCAGCCCCCGTTGAGCCATTCTCTCAGACCACCGCGCAACCCCAACCCGAGCCTTCAAATAGACCTCAAGCACAAGAACAAAGCCCATCCAAACTAGTTCCAGCTGCTCCAGGAGAACCGAGGCTGGAAACCAGCCCACGGAGCACTTGGAGCCTAAAACATATCCGTTGATACTGCTCTTAGCACAACTCGTAGCCAAAATCATATATCTGAAAGAGAACCTGAGGAAATCACGGAAGAAAATTCTACAACAAACCTAGCCAAGAAACAGGAACCGCCCCTAGTAGAAGAAGGACGCCGAATAGGTACGGAATCAGAGGAAGATAGCGAACCATCCGAGCTCCCACAAGTAGAGGAAAAGCCTCAGAAGGATGAAGAATTAAAACAAGACATGTAAACCTCATATCAGCTACAAGTAGAAGGAAAACCTGAAAAAAATATGGAACCTTGAAGCCCTGAGTCAGAAACTGTATCTGAAGGAAATAAAAATGATGAGCCTAAAACAAAACCAGAAGTACAGCTAGCCAAGAAATCAACTTTGTCTAGTGGTGAGTCAAAGAACGGAATGGAAATCATGTCATCTAGTGCTGAACCTGACTCCCAGACATCCAGATTACATCCAGCCACAAGAGAGCTCGTAACACAACTTAGAAGCTCAGGGCAACAGGCAAATCTGAAAGGTTCCAAAGGAAGGGAGAAAACTATGGGGCCTAGGCCTAGAAGTATCCCATGGACTCCACCATCCCCTGGAGAACGAGCAAGCTTTCATAAAGAGATCAAGGAGGGCCTGCCCAAATTGGTCCAAAAGCTGAATCTTGGGCAGTTGCAGCAGCTGGGGAAGCGAGGGCACAACAAGAATCATAACCTTAGCAGGTGAGAACAAAGGGGCTACCATGTTTATAGGACATGAGACCGCAAACATGCAAGGCATCCTCCACACTCGCAGAGGCCGCAGGCTTAACAACAACAAAGCCGAGGCAAGCAGCAGTAATAAAGAGATCCAGAAACAGTTGTTGAATCATACAGGTAATAAAAATCCAGCAATCACTGCAAGCATCAATAGCAATGTGCAGAGCATCAACAACTCATTGCTACATGAGAGTCCTTGCAGCGGAGGAGATCCAGGCATTCACCTGGTTCTCCCTATCAAACCAGGTAAGCCTCTCAAATGAAGGAAAATGCCGAATCAATTGAAACTTTGAGGAGTGCTGTGAGCAGCTCAGAAACTCTCAAACATCAGGAAGCATCCTAGAGGACTTCTCATGGAATCTAGTGACGGCGACTAGGAGAACCTTCAGAAGTCTCAGTATAGCTGTGAAGAGAAAAGCGAAGGGAAAGGCTGAACAAGATGGCACTTCCACAATCAACAGCCATGCAAAATATTCTGAAGAATGTACCAGCGGAGCATGAAAAAGATACTAGAAATTGTTGATGCTGGCAATCTCATTGTAGCTATCAGAGTGCAACAACTATCACAGCAACTACCTGGACTCACATATACAAATTATTTATACTATGTATTGTAATAATGCTATAAATTATGTTTCCATGCATTATAAATGCAACTCAGATAACTCAATCAGACCAGACAGGTTTACATTTGATAGCATGAGTTATGCCCTTCATGCAATTGAGAATACAGTTCAAATCTCCATATAGTTAATATAAAAAATGCATAAGAAAGGAGTTACAGATATGTAAGTGACAACAAGGTTACCTCACTTTCAAGGTAATTTAGACATGCAAAGACACCAACCTCACATGATCCTTGAACCCAAATATAACCTCCATTTGCTCCAATAAGCTGTCAACAATGACAGAGGATGACAAGCAAAGAAGTTCACATGAAGAATATTTACAGCTTCAACTTCGAGGAAGCAAATATTCGGGAAAGCTAATGAAGAAACAGTTCTGTATCTTCACGGTTCATTCGCATGCAGGCTTTGTGTCGAAGCTGGTCAAGCAGATTGCAAAAGCCTGGAAAGCAGAGAGTGGATAGAGATAGTCCATTGTGAAGATGTCCTTGCCTATTTTCCCAAACTGGAGAATTACTTTCTCTTGCTCTGCTAGAGAGACCTGGTGGGAAGGATCCACAGCTGCCACGAGCTGGAAGTTCTTGACAGAAGCTACAGTCACCCGCCCTCTAAAATTCAAGCACCAGCACTGCAATTGCTCATGCCACCTAGGGGCTTTGTTCTTTAGTACCAGTGGCTCTTCGTTGCTTGGAACAGGTGCAGATGGCCCAGTAAGGCTTGTAGAGGAGAACACTGTAAGTGGTTCCTTGCCCTTCCCAACTGATAAACTGGAGAACTGTTCATCAACGGAATGAATAAGGCCTGTGGGAGTTGGGGCAGTGCCACCTTCTTTAATTGCCAATACTGGAATTGAGTTCATGATGCACTGCATCCTCCTTGGTCCTCGGGTTCGGAGGACATTGAATTCGTAAGAAATAGTGGCGATGCTGTAATTGCCTGCAGGTACTCTTGGGGAGACCTGCTTGGAATGGATCCTTCGGCTTGAACGATTGCTTGATGAAACTGCAGCATCACTAGGAGGCTGGCTATCGTAAACAGTGAACTTGGTACCTAGAAAGTTTGACCTGTTCAATTTCCCCAAAAGACTACTCAGAGACTAGGAAAGATAAAACAGTGACACTAACTGCAATGCACAAGATTACTTGCCTCAATTTCCCAATATATGAGCTGCTGGCTCGAGAGAAATCATCTGAGGCCAATGATATCACAAACTCTGTGCTGGTAGCATGCCTATTTTTGCGGGCTGCCAGCAAAAGTTTGTCATTCTCCCCCTGTTGAGCTGCAGTTGCAATAACAGTATCAATATTAGCAAACCTGTGCCGGAGCCTAGGCATATCTCAATTCCTTACTGTATCTTAAAATTAAAGCATTCCTGACTTCGCTTTGAACTAGCCTTTTTTTGATGTATAATCCTGATATGATCTTGTATGAATGATCTCTGGTCGCGAAAATCCATCTGACATATGCATTAAGCAGATAAATGTTGTCGATGATAACAGTTATCAAGCATAAAGAATGAAATGCCAAATGTATGCAACTCTCTGAGGTACTATTGCCACTACCATTCTCATATTATGTCCCTCTTAAGGAAAAGAGCATACTATTTACACAGATGCAACAGATATTGCTAGTGTTTTTTAAACGTGACATCAATCAACCCAATCAAAGGATTCACCAAATGATGAACAAGAAATTCCGGTAGAGTTTGTGAAGTTCATTTTCAAGTTTCAAATTATCTACCAACTCATTGCATAACAAAACTTGGGCAGCCCGATCCATTTCACCCTCTTTCTTTCGACAAGGAAAATGCTTCGCGATGCCCTTGATATGCACACGAAATGTTCACCAGGTCCGCAACTGCTGATTTGGCAACTCTGTAATCAACCAAACCCTTGCAATTGGCAACAAATCCCATAAGTTACACCCTACCCCTCTTGCCACATCTCAAGATAATTATTTGTGTGCACATATTGGGAGGCCTGTAGCATTAATTAATCAAACAAAGCATAAATCATGGCAGAACTTAAGATGATATCATGTTAGGCAATATATAATCTTCCTTCAAATCATGCAGTGGGATAGATTTCCTTACAGACAATAGAAAGAAAAATAAAAATAAAGGAAGGAACTAGAACCTGCGCTACAAGGATGAAATCGAAGAATAGTGGCTTACATGGGCTCAGTCCAAGATACAGTCTATAAGTTGACGTTGCCTGTTCCCTCCTAATGAAGCACTGAATTGGATAATGGCGCGGCCCCGGCTATTTTCAACAGACAACCAGTGTAAGAATCCAATTTTCAATAGAATGAAAGCAAAAACAAATTCCCCTTCGCCATTGTAAACTCATCCAACAAAAAGTTGAGCTCAAATTCATAAGGGAATGGGATGACAAAGGCAACCTGCTTGAGGGAAATAGGGAAGGTGATCCTGCCGGATTGCTCGGGGGTCTTGACAACCTCTTTGGTGATGTCCCTCCAGGTTCGGCACACCGCTGCGCAGGCCACCACATGCCTCCTTGCTGGCCAGGAGACCTCGCATGCCTCCACCCTCTGGATCACGTCGAGCAGCAGCTCTGGGGGCAGGTTTGCCCACCTTCTCTGCTGCTGTTCCTGCTGGGGATACTCGAGCTGGTGCCATGATTGCCGGGGCCCTCCATGCCTATGCCTGGCCCTTGCTTCCGCCAATCCTCCTCTCCTCCTCGACATGCTTTCAAACTTATCTCTCATCTCCTTCAGCTCCCGGACTATACTCTTAAAAGACATCTTTCCAGCACCCCGGATCTAAAAATGGTGGATTTTGTAGGATATGGGGAGATGGGTGGGAAACTGGATGGCCCAAATTAGATGAAAGTTGGGATTTTCGGCATTCAAACGACTCTGTACATGCGAGGATTGGGGGGGATCTGATGAGCATCCGAATATGAGTTAGGGCTTCAGATTTTAAAGGAAAAGCCTCTTTCTTTTCCTTTCTTCATTAGAATGCAACTCGTCTAGAGAGCAAACGGCTCCGATTTACCTAAAAATCGCATAAGGAAAAATCTATGCTTTTATTCTAAAAAAAAAATCCTCTTTTTTCCCAAATTATGCCGGTTTTCACCTCCGATATGATAGAATAGGAGCAATGCACAAGAGGGAGAATACGAGAGAGAGAGAGAGAGAGAGAGAGAGAGAGATCGACAGATTGAAGTGATTGGATGTGAAAGAGCCAGTCTCTCTAAGGAGCTCTATTCGGCCTCTTCCTTCTTCAGAATGGAACTAGGAGAGAAGTAGAGATTTCTCCATTGAAGCCCCAGAGCCCAAATTTCAAAAAAAAGAAAGGAAAATCGGGATTTTTAAGGATAAAGATGGAATCTTTTTTGCCTAAAAACCTTTTGTGCCTCCAGCTCCAATCCAAATCAGAAGAGATCCAAAAACAGCAAACATATCAATTTTCTCCCAAAAAAATCTAAAAAAAATATCCCAGAAAAGAGAATATAGGTTCCTTTCGAAGAAAAATACAATCTCCTTTCCTGAAATCCGCCCAACTTCCAGCTCTGACAGGATGGCGACGAAGCCACGTCGAGGATGGGATCCTCGAGGGAGATCGGGCCAAGAGAAGGGCTCAAATCCCCCCAAAAAATGATCTTTCCAACAGGCGGATTCGAGAAAGGCTCAAATCTCTCTCTCTCTCTCTCTAATCGAAGGACTCATCTGTTCCCCACAAATCTCCCATCTCCGGCGCCAACAGAAGACCCCCCTTCTCCTTCTCCCAACGATCTCAATGCCGGCCCTCTCTCTCTCTCTCTAAATTTACGGTCTTTTCGTTTTATTTACATTTTTCTCTCTGGCGTTTTCTAATGCTAGAATTGGCCAGCACTGCGATTTTATCGTTATAAGTCGAGGTTCCCCTTACCCAACGTTTTTATCTCTCTCTATCTTTATAGAGGCAGAAAAAAAATTGAATGTTAAAAATAGAAAAAATAGTTAAGGAGGGGAGAGCGAGGGGTGGACGGTGGACCAAGGCCATGCATCGACTTACAATATCACAGTTGTGGCACCCTGAATTAACATTGTCATACTATTGATCATAACAACACGAAGCTGGCTATTATATCTTAGCTTCTATATTCCTTACAAACAAAATATAAATAAATAAAAATATAATTTTATAATCTATTAAATAATAAAATAAATATTGGTTCAGAAGATTTAAATCCAACTATAAATACTAAGCCATAATCCTCAATATTCATATCCACTAAAGAATTAAAGTTGTGCTACATAGATCGTCAAGCTTGCTAGCATGAACTCTAAGCCCAGACCATTCTTCATTCCTGCCGACCCTATTTGTCCAAAAAGAGAAAAATAAAGATATGTGAGCAACATAGTTTAGTAAGTAAATTTTACGCTACCTTAGTAGATTAAGTACCATAAACCATTTAATGTCAATGCATTATTTAATGAAAATAACGGTTATTGCAAAAATAAACCATTTCATACTACAATATATTAAGGCAAGTCATAACGTCAATCGTGCACGCAACAACCATCGATATTTTATAAACATGATTTCAAGTTTATTTTGTAAATAAATTCATAAATCATTCTTCTACCATTTAGCATATCATAGTTCAAAATATTGCTCACAAATATTTTTGCTACGGTCACTCTACAAGGTGACATGGCCATATTTCGTAATCAATAAAGATTCATTTTTCGTATGCCAACTTTGTATCCCTCGGTAGGGTCGTGTTTCATATGGATGCTAGCTCCATGTGTGATCTTCTCTAATTATAGAGGTCATTCATAACTATTTGAGAGCTTTTGAAATATTTATATCTTTTTCTAAAAATAAACACATGAATAAATTAAAAATACTAAATGACACGATCATATTCATATTTAATAACAAAGCTATTTTTATTAAAATATTCACAAAATTATTTTTATTAAAATATTTATAAAACTATTTTTTCATAATAAAGCATGATTTTTATAACACATATGTCAATTCATTATTTTAAGAAAAATATGATATCTTCACATGCAAATCTTATGCATAGAAAATATAATAATTTGAAAAATAATAAGAAGCACAAAATCTACTTATTTCTTTTGTCTTAGACTGTCAAACTTTGCTAGGTGACTTCGCTAAATCTATTTAAAATATTAAAGGTGAAATTAATTTTTATTCGATGACTTTAATAAAATTACAAATAATAAGAGAAGACATGACTGAAAGTACAATAGTTTTGGGTGGGTTGGGTCTAAACAATTCGCTCAATAGATCATAGGGCACCGATTCAATCAAGGTCAAGATCATTCAAAAAGGTTCATTAATTGTGGTTTCAAAAACATTCAACGGGGCTGGGGTAGACAGTCCGGGCACCAGGACGGTTCAGACCCTCTTTACGAAAGTCAACCTAAGTCCATGGAATAAGAAGATGGGGCCTTCATCGGGGTCCATAGGTCTTTAGAGAGAGAAAGAGGGAGATGAGCGAAAAATAAGAGAGAGAGTGATGGGTTCTCTCTCTCCTCCTCCCCTTCTTATTGTTTTCTTTCTTGGTAAATAGGAAAAGGTAGAGGGTGGACCAGTGGCTGTCGTGATTGTGGTCCAGCAAGGTGGCAGCCAGAAGGGGTGGCGGGTGATGGAGAGCGGCCAACGACGGCCGGTGGGAACGTCTATGCTTGGCCAAAACAGAGTAAGGGAAGGAGATGGGCAGCATCCCTAGCTGCCTTGGTGGCGGCCTTCTTGGCCTAAGGAAGCATTGACATAGAGGGGGAACTCACTGGCGAGTGGTGTGGATGGCGACTCTCAATTGGCAGTGGCAATTTTTGGTAGAAGAAGAGCGATTATGTTCGGTCCATGAAAATAGGGAACAAGATCTTAAGTGGAGGAAGAAGTAGTTTTAAACGGTGGTGCTCGGCCGGGGTGGCAAGCCACTGAAGAAGGAGGAAGGAGGTGTACGGTGATGGATCAATCGAAGGGAAGAAGGGGTTTGAGTAGAAGTTTTAGGGGAGGGGATAACCTCGACTCATCGGCAGCTTCGGCCGGCCGTCCGCCAGTTGTAACAATCCTCAATGGTCACCGGCCATTTGCATCGGCCCCAGAGAGTTCGCGCTAGCTGCACCTCCCTCAGCCTCATCCCAACAGCGGTCGTTCGAGCAGGGGATCGCGATCCCCTATTCCGATTTTTTTTTTGATGGGAGCTTGGGCTGTGCAATGTTCGGGTCAGGCCAGTCAAGTAGGCCAGACCCGAACGAGCCATCGCAATGGTTATTTAACAAGACTTTTAAGAAAATTTATATGCTACATTTGTTGTTTGGTTGCATTCGGCTTGCTTTGTATTTAGACTCAGACATTCAAAACTCATTTAAAATCAACGCTAGTTAGCCTCCGCCATGTAACATTATATACATATGCATGCATGCACCTAATAATTAGTATGTGTTGTGTATATTTTTGTTTAAGTTTCGATTTTTTTGATAGATACTCCAAAGTCTCCCTACAAAAAAAAGAAAGATAGATATACTCCAAAGCCCTAGGTTAGCCTCTGCTTGACATGATTTTTGTTTTCAAGATTCCAGTTTGGCCGCTTGAATAGGAGAATTATGTGGTGAATTTGGTTGGATTGATGTTTAACTAAGATGCCAAGATTATAGATTGATGTTTCTTGACTTGACCAACATGCTTTACTCGTGCATCTACTAACACTTTTCTCTTGCTACAAAAAAACTTGAAAAATGAAAATGAAATGCTTCGTCATTATCATTGCTTTTCACCTATGGTCCTTAATGTCCTCGTAGTGTTTCGAGCCTCCAACACTCAGATCACTTCTTTTGTGAATGCTGTTACATTGTAGAATACAAAATTTAAAAAATAGAATAAGAGTTGGGGCGTTACACTGTGAGGATATGTGCGGACGTGTATTTAGTTCCACATCGGTTATTCGTTGAATAGATCTTTAGTACTTATATAGGATCAAGAAATCTAAATAATACCTTATGTCTAGTATTTTTGGATGGAGTTTTGGATTGTGACATACGCATAATTAAGTTGCAACTCAATTATAATTTGTTAAAAGAAAAAGTGTGCTGCATTCTCGATGAAAGTTTTTTTTTTTTTTTTTCCTTAGATAAGGAAAGAATCTCTCTCTGTCGCTAGCCCTCTCAACTTTGTTGTTGTTTTGTATCCATAATTGCAATCAAAGCTTCCCAGCCTCATCTTCTACTTGGTGTTTCCAATGGCAGAAACATGGTGGCTTTTCTTATTACAAAAAAAAAGGATAAAAAAACAACAAGAAGCAGCTAAAGGTTGAGTTGGAATTTGGTCAATGCAAACCTGTTATGGATTCATATTTGAATTGTCAATAGGACCACTGATATTAAGAGAAGCTAGCACAATTGCATCCGCTAGCTGCAACTAGCTGTCCTACCATCGCATGTACTCAATCCGAACCCCATCAACCGTCGCGTCCAGCCCGGTTCCCCCTCTCGGCACCAACGTCACCCAAATGTACTCATCCCCGTCCGCCTCAAGATCTTGCAATAGCTCAGATATCCCCAACTTAAGATTGCTTTTGGACTTCGTCACCGCGTCACCTTCGTCCCTCACCAGCCTCTTGCCATGGCGGACTCCGGTGCTGAAGCTCCCTGCAAATTCCCTTGATCTGGGGCTAACCATCGTCTCATCAATGATGTTAACAAAGACATCGAATTTGACGTACGTATCTCTCTTTACGCCTATTCCGTAGACCACCAAGACCTCCTCCTCTTCCTCTGTTTCTTTCTTGGTCCTCTGCCTCCTTGGCCGGTGGATCCTCGCCGTCACGGACTTGTCTAACGTCCAGCTAGTTTGCCCGACGTCCACGAGCTCACCGGCGGAACCCGGCATTCTTAGTACGTTGCCAGCTTCTCTCGTCTTCAGCATATCATGCGCAATCCTCGGCGGAATGGAAGGTTCGGGGCGCGCAGCAAGCCAAGGCAGGTCCACATCCTCGTACCTGTACCCGAGCTTGGTTGTGTCGAGGCAATCTCGCACCTTGATCCTGACCAGGCGGGAATTCTCATCATAGAAGCAGAACTCCGAATCGAGCCACTCGGTGTCCGCAAACTCCAGCTCGTTTCCATTCATCTTCTTCCACACCGTCCACAGCCGATCTATGTTTGCATGGTGTGCATAGAGCAATGTGTCATGGCCAGCTGAGAAGAATCTCCTCCACAACCATCTAGTCAACGTGTTGTGGGGTGCCGACTCGATGCTTCCTGGCCCATCGCAGTCCCCCTCCTCACCAGACCTTAGCCTGCAACCCATGAATAGCTCGGGCTTCTTCGCACTGGAGATCATCTGAAGGTACATGATTCCGAGGTTGGTAGATATCTGCTCCTCTGGTTCCAGGCCGCTATCCACTTCGTTGAAATCGATGTCTACAATTCTGGTGTCGCTTGGAGAGCCCTTTGTGTAGATATCTGGTATCATCATCCCATCAGGGGAGTCCCAGTTCCAGAAGGGAAGTGCGAATGCGTCGTCTCCAATAAGTTTTCCAATGATGCGCTCGTGGAAGTAGATGAAGATCCGGTACCACGGGAAGAAGAACCATGATCTCTGGATCTTAAGAATGTTAGAGGAGTTGACGTGGTTGTCGGCTCCATTCCAGTAGATCCAATGCATCTCAGCTTGGCCCTTTAAGCTATGGGGGTGATCGGGGGGGAGCTGCTTCATTATAGCGATCGCCTTCGAGTAATTCGCGAAGTAGTCCTCGCTGACAAGATGGGCCGGCGGACGGACTCGCATGGGCGAGGAAGGATCAGGGAATTCAAAGTCCGTGGGTGCAGGAGCAGAGCCGAAGCTCGGTCCATTGGCTGGGCAATGGCATGTTGTTGGGTTGGGGCTGAAAGGAATATTGTGGTACTTGTTGCTCTTGCTTCTAACTGTGGTATCACCAATGGACTCTGCTTCTTCTACCATTCCCATTATCATTCCTCCGAACCATTCAAGCGCTGTGGAGGGGAAGGGAATTAGGTTTCTTTTGACTCCAAAGTCCACTGCTTCGCCACTGCACATTGCAGGAGATAAGTGTTAATGATCTCTACCATGATCAAATTTAGTTAGCATTGTTTTCCGAACATGGAATTTAGTTGAACCTTATTAGTTAAGGACTTAAGGTTAATTCTGTAGAAATTAACACTTCTGATGAAATAAGTCATGAAGATTGTATAGCGCTTTGATGATAAAATGATAGCGATGATAAATGAGGTATTGTAGAAATTATTGAGCTTCTTCCTCTAACATCATGCATCTGCTTGTCCAGTTGATGGATCATCTCCTGCGCCGCATCGGTCTGGATTGAGGATGGATGCATTTCAAGGTTGTAGTGATCAGATGATTCAACCACACTGCAATGGGTATTTTCATGGAAGATGACTATAAATTCAGTTACGAGATGAGAAAGATAGGCTTTGCCACTTCGGTTTTCTTATGCGTTGCTTTTAAGTACTTCATAATTCGTAACTAGAAGAAATTTTTACACCGGCATTTCTTTTTGTGATCTTTTTACAGGACACAATATTCGCTTTTTCAACAGAAAGTGGCTGTTTTTTTCTTTCTTTTTTCTTAGTTTAACCTGGGATCCTGGTCTTCAACCAATTAAAATCTCGAAGTACTTACTCATAGCAATTCTTTTGGAACAAATTCGAAGTGTTTTCTACCATACTAAAGACGAGAACTATTTTACTTATAAGTTTTTCTAAGGATGCGATTTAATTGATCCTGCCTAGCTTGCGATTTATATAGTAAATAAATTCTATAATTATTTTTGCTATTAATGTTCAATGCCCAAAGTTATTTGAACAGGGGATTAATCTTTGACAGGGTAATCTGAGGTTGCAGAATTCTAAAACCTTGAAAAAGAACATTTGTGCTATCTACTCAGGGATCAGAATATTTTTCTAAATGTTATCCTTACTTTTTTGGAAAAAAAAATTTATTTTCCATCTCCGAACTAATTGAACTGATGGCTCTGCTTAGTATTTTTTTCCTTTTTTTTGTTCATTTTAAATTTATTTGTTTTAAATAATCAAAATAATAGTCTGATTACTGATTAGGAAGTCGATGGCTGATCTGCAGAACATTGCTCAACATTTAAGAGGACTTTCCCCCCTTGGTTTCGGTTACTTTTGTCAGCCAACAGCCCTTAGTAGACCCAATTAGTTGCGTATAAAAAGCGTATTGCAACTATAAGTTTTAGTAGAAACTACTTAGATGGGGTTATTAATATAAAAAGCATTCCTGCTTTTTGGTATGTTTAGCTACTGTTCGCAAATATAGTCTTCAGAGGTGAAGATAAAAAAGGCTAAAACATGAACCGATTCTTTCCCTCTTTCTTTGCAGCTTATCTCAAAGCATTCGCATTCACAAGGCATTTTTTCTGGCCCAAAACCAGAGACTCGGGCAAAATGTAGAAAACTTAAGAGAAAGCATCATACCTGTCACGCGAATTCCCTACGACGTCTGCAACTGGAGCTTCTTTGGTGTCGATGAGAAATAGATTCACGACGAGGCCAGCAGAAGCAAATGTGAGAAGGATGGGGACCAGCCATAGTTTGGCTTCCATCTATAAAGTTATCAGGTATGCAGGTGGGGAGCCCTGAGAACTTCACCACGTTAGCCTGCAATGTTCTGAGAGAGAGAGAGAGAGAGAGAGAGAGAGGAGAGGGAGCACCCAAGGATGAAACAAGCAAAAGCTCAAACAAAATGGCACTTATGGTTGCCTGCATTTGCTCAGCAGCAAAAGTTCCACTCTTCGAGGAAGAGGGAATTTGGTACTCGCCTTCTTCGTCTTTACTAGCAGAACTACGAGAAATTTCTAGGAAAGAGGGGAAGCTGAAGTAAAAAAGTTTTATGGAGAGATGAGGAAGTCGAGCATGAGAGCAGCATGACCAGTACCACGTTCATTATGAGACCAAGACAAAAGAGTATGGCCATGGCCTGAACCGCATCTTGTCACGTTGCATATTTTATAGTGTATATTTATAAAAATAATAGTGTTCATTGGTCATTTTGTATACCAAAAATATCCTCCCATTAATCTTTGATATGGTGTACCAAGAAAAGAGAAAAAAAGAAATGGTTTTGCATTGTTTTTGAACAGCCACCTAATAAAAATGTAGAAATATTGTTTCTTAATTGGTTCATATTTGTGAAAAATTGCTTTCTAAAACTTATTTGAGATAAAAAGATGATATAAATGTTTTCCAGGTCAAGCCATATTTATGAAGAAATACTTTTTAAATATAATATTTTCATCGAAATAATACTTCATAGTAACATAATTTAAATTTATTTCTATTTTTTTAGATATTTAATTTCATTATATCTATTTTTGATGTAAAGGAAGGCAAAAAGGAGACACCCGATTTTTATTGAAGATTAACCATATTTATAATAGAGATGAGGGACGAAGATGAATTATATTGTCAAAGGAGGAGAGGAACATATGGAAAAAAAAGAAGCAAAATGACTCCAAACTAAGTATCTGATAATTAGAATAGAAAATATTGATCATTATAAAAAGTAATGGAGGAAAGAATCTCATCCAGATCTACAAGTAAAAGCATTCATCATCTGAAAGTTCCAAGTAATTTCACAAAAATTTTTAGACCAATATTTTTTTGTTGTACTATCATCTTTTGAATATGAAGAACTCTATTTTGTTGATCTTAGAAGACTAAACTGTTGTACCCCTTAATCTATTAGTATATGAGAATGGAAACATGAGGGCCAAAGATTCCATTAATTAATTTTTCCATAGGAAAAGCGCCTTAAAGATCCAGTTATTTGCACCTTAGCTAATACAATATAATTACCACCAGATTTTACAACTCTACAAACGCGAGTACAGGCTTCCGTTTTCTAATCTACTTGGTATTAAGTACTTGGGTGCTACTTCACCCTTCGTTCCTAACTTTCCCCAACAGCGTTGACTGTTCAACCATGAGAGAGACCTTGGATCGGGGATCCAGCGTAGGTTTTTTATTTCCTCCCTCTCCATCGGGGGACCAACAAATATATTTATCGAATGCCAAGGGGCCCATTGATGATGAACGCTTTAGCCTGCCGACATGCCTCGTTATCATTGTACTGGAGGCGCGTGGAAACTTTAAAAGCGATTTTTTATGAGAAAAACTTACAGATTTGTTTTTCTGATCTCTATCCAGAATTTGTGTGGAGGAGTTGGTATAGATTTTTTTTTTTGTTGAAAAAAAAAACAAAGAAGATTTTTGCCCTCTACTGTCTGTTTGTGTTACATTTAAAAATGTCCCTTTCTTGCTTTGTTCTTATCCGTTTGATCACGCGCCCACCTCAACATCTTTTTGATGAAACACACCCACTTCAACGTCATTTGAAAACACCCATCCTATGGTAGGATATCCTCTTGATATCCCTATGTACTCATTCATAAACTGTTACTGCGTTGTAGGATCTTTTTATACAATATGAATATATATGAAGACTACCATACACTACAAGGATTTCACATGCATCCAACTTGTCCAAACGGGAAAATGACCCTCATGTATCTAGACCTGACATATAACCATTTATTACAGGTAAAGAAATTATATAATGGTCATCAAGAAAAAGAGTTCACATTGTAAATTGCCAATATTTTTTTTATTAGCTTAATTTTAGAAATCACGTAACAATCTGCATCGTTCATAATATTTTCATTTATTAGCGTGATTCTGTATCAACCTATATTATTTTTTTTATTAGCATGAATAAGCATGATCTTGTTAAGAGTGATTTTAGAGATTATATAATAACTTGTATCAGCCAATAATATTTTCTATTGTTAGTGTGATCCTATATCAATGCATATTATTTTTCTCGTATAAAGTCTGTATACAAGTATATATAACTCTTGAGATGTACCGAATATGATGAAACAGAAAAATAAAATTACTTTTCTCTCTCTTTCATCCTTTTCTTTTGTTTTTTCTTTTTTTTCTGCAAATATTTCAACAAAGAGATGTCTCTCTCTCTCAACTAAGACCGGTGAAAGCTTGGTAAGGGCACAATTAACCCGAGGTCTTTTGTGTCCATACCAAGAGACTACCAGCTCACAGACCTCCCATTGAGCTTGGCAGGTTAGACGCATCTCTAGTTTGAGCGAGTTCATCTAGAAAGTTGTGGCTAATAAAACTTGAATTTTTGGTAACGATTGAGACACCAGTTTAGCCTACCCTGTCACTAACTGTTTGCTTGGTTGGTATCCCTTCCCTATGGACCTGAAGCAAGACAATTTTATTTTGATTTGATTACTTCGTGCATGTCTCTATTCCAACAGCATCAATTACTTAGAGCAACATTGCATATGCATTGGAGCGACGTCCGTCTCTTATGAATTTAGCAACTTAACTAGCTGGAAACTAATGCGCTCAGATTAATTTTCTCAGAAGCTCAAGGTCATACAACGAGATATTTTCATAGAATGGTGTTCTATCAACGTTATTCATCCAATTATAAACTCATGCCAACTCCTTGCCGAAATATGGCACGGAAGGTACATCTTAATTTTCTTCTTCTTCTTTTTTGGGTAAAAGAATCTACTTATCTTCCTCTGATGCAAGAACACCATCTCCCGTGTCAGGCAAACAGTATTTCAGAATTTTGTGTCATCACAATGCATATCCTTAACAACCAAGCAAGGATAACTTAGATATTCTGCAGATCCTATGTCTCTATTGGCCAAGCTTTCGCCATCATTTGGAAAAGAAGCACGCACCGAAAATATGGGAACCCACCACTTCCCTAAGCAGTTAATTGAAAGGGCTCCAGCAACAGGTCATTATCATTCACTCCCTGTAGGCATGCTTAATGGTATAGCTGGGAATCACCATTCTAGAGAGTGATTATCATGTCCACTTTCACACACACACACACACACAGAGAGGAAAGCCACAATATTATTCTCCTGGACGGTTCCAGATTAATATTGGCAGACAGGATAAGGAACAAGAACTCTATTCTCACCTTTACTCATTCATTCAATAAATTCCACTTTTCCTGCAAGGAATATGACATCGTTTCTAGCTTCTAGAGAGGGGTAATAAAGGAGACGTGTCCAAAGTGGGAGGAGCCAGGCTATCAACCAGGAGGGGAAACAGCAAAAGAAACAGCGGCGTCGTCCCCCTACTGTTCCGCCATCTCGGTGAAATTAGAGCTAGATTCAAGTCCCAGTAGAAAAGTGCTGAGTTTTTGTCAGCTACCCACTTTGTTTATTGCCCAAAAATAAAGCCATCGACTTTTTGGATTCATATATACATGGTCCGGGGATAAGACTCACTCACGAGTGCCGCTTGGAATCAGCGATCCGTGCTCTCTCTTCTTCAGGAGGAGTCATGGGTTCTCTAATGGCAGGATGGAACACGCCAGTTCAAGATCCTAAGGCTGGTAATGTGAATGATCTCACCATCTTTCAATGGTAATCTTTAGACTAACAACTGATGCTGAAAGCTTTGGTTTTTCGGACTTGTTCAGCAAGATATCAGAGAAACAGATCACTTACTAGAGGAGAGATTGATGCATACTGGAAATCCAAGAAGAAGACTGAGGAAGAACATCTTAGGGAACTTTCTGGTTTCGTAGAGAATAATCAGGTAAGTTATCTACTAAAGCTTGCCAAAGTTCAATTTTTTTTTTGCTTTTTAGTGGTCTGCTCTCTGTGGGGAGAAGCTAGAAACAGCAACGAGCTGTGCTACTGACAGGGTCACGGCTCTGGGGAAAAGCTACAGAGGTCAAGCTCGCTGCCTCTGACCGACAGAAGGGAGGGCTCACTGAACAATATCTTTAAATCACATGATGAGAGGAACAACAAGACAAATTGCTGGTATTACTATGAACTATGTCTTAACAAATTTGTTCATGCTTTCATCACTTCATAGACTTGATAAAATTGTCCACCAAGTTACTATTTTCCCAGTTTTGTGGTAAGATTGGACTGATGTGCCAATTAATTCCACCAATTTTATCTAGACTTCAGTAATCTTTAGCTTCAGGTCTCAAATCATAGTATGCGTTTTGAATAACCATATTTACCTAATACATGTAAACCAAAGAAGATAAGCAAACACGTTCGCCATGTAGACTGGATCTTCCTTCTTGTTTGAAAGTAATCCAAGATTTTCTTTTTATCTTCAACGAACTCTAGAACATAACTGACAAGGTGCTAAGGAAGGATTGGCCTTCATACTTCCATCTAGAGTTATTATCTGGAATCTGGATAGGTGCTAAAGTAATCTTCCAGGGTTTCTTATGGCCAAGATTTAAAGTGGGGAACAACAAAAGATACCACATTATCTGGATCCCTTACGCACCTCCAGATACTTTGTTTGATTTTTTTTTTTTTTGATACCCTCAATCCTTGAAACAAACATCAAAGAAATAATGATAAAACACCCCTTATTCTTTGACCACCTGCCGTTTACTAGAATCCTTTATGATTGTTTTCAACTGGGTTTGCATATAATAATAATCTGTTGCTGTATGATCCAGTTCTTTCAAGTTAAATTTTCAGTTTTCTGGCTTCCTGTAATTTTAATACAGTATTTGGATCTCAGAATCTGCTCATTGTGGCCCTGCAGGTGGACCTGGAGCAATTGGGCATTTCTGAATGAACCTCCTGTGACAGCCATGGAGGGCCCTTCCTACAAGTATGCTTCACAGTACCATGTCGCAAATTTCGGCAGCTCGAGTGCAGCAAACAACTCAGAGATCAGTGTGTAAACAGTAGTCTATTGCTCATCGGAATCAGTGTCATGGTGATCAAATAATATGGATAGGGTTGATAACCAATGGAACTACGATAGTCACTGGAGGTCTGGTCACTTCAGTCACTGTATATAGGTCTGCCTTGGCTGTGTAGAAAAGTTTGTTAAAATGTGCATTTCGTCATGGAACTTTTGTGAATCCGAATATATAGAGTTCTGCTGTATTTAGGTGGTGCCATCTAGATGGATTAGTTGTTGCTTCTTCATGGCCTCTTCAGCCTCAAGTCTTATTAATATAGTAAAAGTTACCATCAAAAGAATGAAGCTACTTGTACCAAAAAACAGAATGAAGTTACTCCTAATATATGGTTTTGTATAAATTATGCTGTATTTATGTGGTGCCATCTAGATGGATTAGTTGTTGCTTCTTCATGGCCTCTTCAGCCTCAAGTCTTATTAATGTAGTAAAAGTTACCATCAAAAGAATGAAGCTACCTGTACCAAAAAACAGAATGAAGTTACTCCTAATATATGGTTTTGTATAAATTATGCTGTATTTATGTGGTACAATCTAGATGGATTAGTTGTTGCTTCTTCACGGCCTCTTCAGCCTCAAGTCTTATTAATGTAGTAAAACTTACCATCAAAAGAATGAAAGGTCTTATATATATAAGATCTTTCTTGCCGCCAAGTTCGGACCTTTAACTGAGATATAACTCTCTCAGCTCTCTTTCTGTTGACTTCAATTCCTCCCGGCAATGTCTTGAATCACCAAAAAAGAATTTTATACCTGGTTTCTCCCAAACTGAACTTAGTTGATTCTGAGTGCTAAAGCAATAGTTCGATTAGTCTCCACAGACGTTTTTTTTCTCTTCCCTTTTGTGTGTGTGTGTGTGTGTGTTAGAGAGAGCGAGAGTGACACCTATATTATAATCCCCATATGAGTTGGAAAGAAGTATCAAGAGAGACAGAGGGAGACCTGTCAACAATCGCCTCTGAACCTTCTCAACAATCCCCAGGGAACTTGGAGTTGAGCCCTCTAGCAACTCGAGTACGTTAGAAATCAAAGACAAATTTGAATCTGTTATCAAGAAAAAAAAAGAGACAAATTTGAACCGTGCTTACACCATGCATTTTACCATGCCCCAAATGTAATTTCTAAAAAGCCTGCTAAACTTTTGGTTCCTAAAACCTGGACACGATGCCAGTCCTCTTCTTGGATCTTAATGAAATACACATTTCTCTCAATGTTTAGAACTATGGTTGATGGCTTATGGATGTTGGTTGATCATTTCTAGTTAGCTAAAATCCAAATTTAGCATTGACAGTACCAAAATATTAGAATGGTTAACACTCGGGATTAAAGCAGCATAGGGTGAGCAACCCAGTTTATTCTGATCGTTCTGCCAAACAATGTTTTGCAGCACCATTTTTTTCTGAGGACAAGAACAGACTCTTAGAAGCAAAACTTCCCATAATGGTGTTGTTTACAAATAACAATTATAAAATGCTGCTATGAAATTGCATAAAAACAATAGTGTAATTATATTTTATTGCATTCATAACTTGCTATAACAGCTGTAATTATTTAACTTCTGACAAATGGAACACATTAGCAATTCTGCAATCAATTATTTTCGAAGAGTTACATTAGATTTCTTATGGAAAATAATTTTTACAAACTTCCAAGACAAGTTTTTAGCTCAAGTAATTGTCAGAAATGGTGGAAGCCGAGATACTTCACAAGTAAATTTTCTTCAGCGTTTTAACTGAAATAAATTTTGGTCATGGTTTTTTCTGCTTATAATAGGATTGGACCTTTGGAAGGTGCTCATAAAATGGAATTGGATATATATGTAATAAGCATGAAGGTTTATCAAACATTCTCTAATAAGACCAAATACGGGTTGATGCAAATCAACTAGATATATTCGAATCCAACCCAAACCTACATCTGGAGCTGTGTACAGAATTTGGCCCTGAACCTAAATCAGATTTGCCAACCATAGCCAGCATGAAATTGGGAGATCTTAATCAGAACAGACATGACAGAGACAGACCTGATCAAGAAAAAAGTCACAAAGAGAGGTTTTAGTCCTATAATTCTAAACCATCTACTGAGTAAGTTGGTTGAATTAGGATAAGTCAATAATTAAAACCAATTTGACTTGGGTTGAACGCTATTAACTTGCTGCCGAACAGTAAATGTGATCACACGTATCCTACAAGGTCACTTCCATTTTCAGAACTCCACCCATTAAGTCTTGGACGAAAAATTGACCATGCGAGGACAAATCCAGCCAATTTGACAATAATGTGCTCCCAAATGCTAAAAATCCAATGTGTCACTCAAATTCCAGTGCAACACCACCTGAATATGGATACAGTAGATTAAATACAAAGAGGATATCCATCTGACCGTATCCACAAGAAATCAAAGTCACATTGGTAGTTTTTTAAGGGAAAGAGAGGGGCGAACCCCCTCCAAGGACAAAAGCAAGTACGAAATCATTTCAGAAGCTAATCCATGAATTCCCAGCTTTGATCCCTGTGAACCCTTGTTGGCCTCCAATCCCCCAGCATGGGAACATTGTTGATGTTTGAAATGAGGAATGTTCACCTGATCAAACTAAGAAAGTTACTGTCAGAACAAAAGTAACAAATTTACCTTGGAATTTACTATGGTCTCCCTAGTTTTCTCTGTTTCTCCATCACAATGTAGAACTGATGTAACCGATAATACTGAAGTAACAACATTGTAACAGTTACATTTTTTTCTCAAAAACAGAAGTGAAAATAACTTAATGGTTTTCACTTGCTTCATTATATCCAAAATCGCTGAAAATTCATGTCACGACCTATTTATCGAAGGGGAGAAATATGAACAAGGCTATGTAAAGAATTTTGAAGAACATCTCACAATTAAGATCCAAGCCAAGAATCTCAATGAACTAAGTGACAATGAATCAAATTTTCATAAAATAAAGAAATGCTCACTGAATTTTGAGAATAAAATGCATGGATCTGAAAAAATGCTGGACTTTTAGCTTTCACCATTTACCAAAGGTGCACAACAAAGGTAAATACAAGGAGAAAAGACCTCATATTTAGGATCTAGACTGAGAAGTCATATAAAAATGAAGCAGAAGTGGTTTGGAGATTACCTGTCACATTAACTCAGAAGACAGAAGAAGATAGTGTTTGTTACTCTCTAAGGTCTTCAACAAATCAATAGCATACTGGGAAATGAGACCCAACCAAAATTAAAGTTGGATCTGTAATCTAGAGCCAGGTCAAACCGTTGCAGAACAGCACTCTTTAATAAATTCATAAACTTTAGCAGAATATATATGAGGATAACTCCTGAAATGGTCAACATGTGGCGATGAACCAAAATCATGGGTATAAACATTTCTTCCCAGTGCCTTCTGCCCCATGACGAAGTTTTCAACCAAGTGAACTGGAATTACCATATCAGCTGAGCTGTAAAGATAGAGCTGAGGACACAGAGGCTGGTCCTTTGATAGAATGGAGATGATCTTGCTCAACCTCCTGAACGACACCCAAGAATAATTTAGTACTCCAAAAGGAAAAGTTTCGGTTGTTATCTGGAAATACAATGAAATAGCAACCTAATCTTTATCCTCATAGAAATTTCATATAATTCCAGCACCATTTTGGACAGAAATTTTGCATGATAAAAGCATTCTAGTCATTTGCTAACATGTTGAAGAAAATCTGTCATTTCTACCACATGGATAAACAAAGATAACCACCAGCTACTTATACGTACAACCAGATGAGGATATTGAAGAGGACTCTACTAAGAATAGACATGCAGGTCCAGGAAATACAGTTTATAAAAAATAATAAATGACTTACTGATTTACATCTGGAAGCATCAAAAGTATGGAGAAGAATTTTTCTAAAATTGACAAAAGAATCATTTCAATCAATCGTGGTCTGATGTCTTTTGTATTTAATCTATTGACATCGCCATTCAGTTTTCCTTCTTCCATAGATTTCACTGAAGAATATGTCAATAAGCTACCTTTTTTCAGCAAGGCGGCACAAAATCCTGCAGCCCAGACCTGCTAACATAAATGAAATTAAAAAGAATTTAAATACATAATATGGAACATCAAATGGCAAATTGAACAACGAACCACTCTTTGGAACTGTTTACATTGTGAAGTAATTAGAATTACTGACTTTTAAAGGTTACTGAGCATAAGTTTCTAATACATAGATCATATAGGATTTTTAAAAAGGAAAATAAAACTAGAAACTGATAAAATATTCTGCAGCAAAATGTACTAGTAGTTAAAGTAAATCTTATGGTGAGTTCATCCACCATATAAGAGCATCATCATCATCAACAACAACAACAAGAAGAATATGTCAGACCATTGCTAGTACCCACTCATAGTTGCTTTGATTTGAATAGGATTGATCATAATATAATTTTCTTGTGCCAAAATGTTGAATTGCTCCTGCTTTGCAAACCATCCATTGAGATTGTTTATCCAGTTAGCAGCAAAAAAAGAGAGTTTTTATCCCTTTATACTGAAGTGACAGGAAACATAACTCTGGTAACCTACAATAATGTGCAGTTTAGTCCTTTTTAATTACAAAACCCTCTCTGTTTGAAATAGTGCTGCTAGCTTGTATATCTGGTCCAATAATCCAGCACAGTCCACTGCCTTACAAATCACAGGGAGGGGAAATCATGATTCAAACCTGAGGACTTATCTCCGGGGCAGGTCCAGAGTCAATAATACAACCTCTGATCTTCTCAATAATATCAGTCCTTGATCGCAAATTCTCAAGTATCAGACCATAACTGCAAATCCAGTGAAAAAAAATGCTGCTTCTTATTAAAGATGAAGTGGCACTCGAATGTCAAGGAAAAGATAACCTAAAGATTTATTAAAAACGAAAAAAAAGAAAAATCATTTGAGGACTGGAACATGCAATTACTTCAGTGGATTGTTGAAATATTGATAAATCTGAATCCAGATGTGCCCCAATTAAAAATCAGAAAAAATTGTGCTGCTGTAGTGAGCCACCCAGCAAGTCCCAAGCCAACCCACCGAGGCTTAGGTGGATTGAGTTCGGACCACTCTTTAAGGGAGGTTGAGCATTAGATGGGGCAAATAAGGTATCATGCATGCCAGGTTGGCAAAATTGCAAAAACCCACTTTTTAAATCATTGGTAACAAAAATTCATACTTAGTTACACCCAACAAACTTCATTTGTCCTAAGATCCTCACTTAAATGTTTATATACAAGATATTCATTTATTACTCAGCATTGATAAATCTGCTAATTGCCTTAACTTGTCACAGTTGAGCATTCCTTTTTTTTTTTTTTTTTTGAATGATCAAATTTATTATATGGTATAGTAATATTATTTAACATGTCATGTTGCATTAAAAGCAGTCCATATATAAATGTAAAATTTTTCCCACAATTTAACTTTATTTCCTTTACTTTCTTGATATTTATTTCTTATTTTCTAGTTTTGCAGTTATAAGTTTGTGCTTGGTACAACTATCTAAGCATCCACTTTTTGGTAGTCTCCTAACCACCAATGAAAGATAATTGCATTTCTAAAATCGATGGTTTAAGTCTCAATATTAGACCCCATACCAGTAACTCAATGTTACTGGTAATAAAATATCCTTACCCCCCATATCGACACATGGAATGCTGGAGTCAGTACAACAACCATGTTGTGTGTCACTAGGGTGTGCATCAAGCCCCCATGCCGTATGGTACTGTACTAGATAGGATACACCTCAATCTAGCTGGTACAAGTCGGTACTTAAAAATCTTGTGTAAAACATTGGTAAAAACAAGGGTTTAGGCTTCTAGATTGGCCTCTGGAAATTTGAAACAACAACAAAATCTAAGATAATATGGGCATGCACATGAAACTTACATCACTTAGAATAAAATGATGGAATTAAAGGTGGCATGAGCATGTATAATAAAAACATGAGGCTCTGATAGGGAGAGATAATTGAATCTTTGTCAATGGATTTAGGATACGGATGGAGACACCCAAAGTAACATAGCTAGAAGCTATAAACAAAGATTCAGAAAGCTTGCAATAATACCAAAGCAAGCCATAATAGAAATAGTTGGTGAGCGGGATTCATAAACAATTGAGCGAAGGCTCGATGGTAATGACTCTAGTTTTATTTTAGTCATAGATACGAGCATTAGGCATGTATACTGGACATGGCTGCTAGAGTAAAGTTGTGTTTAATCAAGGTTTTCATGTCGGTCAAGATCTCGTTTGTACTAGTATCGGGCATCCCCCGACATATACATCAAAATCTTGGCCCCATTATCTTGGCTGTTTTAAACCAATAAAATCCAAGATATCAACTGATAATACATTCATATTGGCTGATATTTTTCTATATTTTTTACTTTCTTAGATATAGTTCTAGCTTAGATTTTCAATATTTGCAAGATTTTGATATCTTGGCCTGAAATATTGGCTTAGATATCAGAAATCTCAATTTCCTCCAAGTTTTCCCACACATCATATTGGCCAAGATATCAAAAAAGTTCATCTCAGTCTCCACCTACTAACCAAGACAACTGATATATTGAGATCTAAAAACCTCGCGTTTAATAGACAGTCATGATCCCACTGAGTGATGAAACATCTGAAATTAAGATTTTCCGGCATTGGTTTTTTCATACAAATATATGAAGGCTCTCATATTACACAGACTAGATTTGGCATATCCAGTGCATGTGCAAGCATTAAGTACTACTATAACACTTCCTATGCAGAGTATCAGGACAATAAATCGTGAAGGCTTTTCCTTTTTTTTTTTCTTTTTCTCTTCTGATTGTATTGGGACTCTAATTAAAGCATGACCACACCCTCCCAAACCAAAAAAGGACAGACATGAAAGGGGAGATTGACTTCAAAAAAGACGTTGGCTACAAAAGACTTGGTATTATATAAGGTACGCCATACCTTATCAAACCAGATGGTATGAGGCATATCGTATCGTACCGTAATGGTACCAAACCGGTATGTGGTACGAAAAGATTACTGACGCTCGGCACACCGAAGCAGCCTCCATACCGAGCGTACCGACACAATAATAGGATGACACTAGTAGGGGGCCCAGTACCGAAATGATGTACCTTGCATTATATATTATATAGCTAGGGGAGTCCAAGACCATGAAATTATCAAATTCCCCCCCCCCCCCACCAAAAAAAAAAAAAAAAAAAAAAAAAAAAAATCAGTGGTGAATCCATCTCAAACTTAAATTTGTGCCTCATAGGTCATTGATCCAATGATTGGAATTTTGGACATGGATAACTATGACTGAGTATGGAGTGTCTCAATTTAAACAATTTTATAAAAAGTGATAGAATTACATTTAAATTCTAGAGTTCCCTCATGTGATGATGCCTATCTTACAATATTAAATGCGTAAAGTCTTTATTCAACGGCTTCAATTTCACACGGCTCCTATGCCAAGTCATGCGCCATTGCTCTTTCCTATTCAAGAGAAAATAGAGTTTCATCTGAATCTCTAAACCAATTCCAACCCAAATAAAACTCTAAAGCATCCATTTCCTCATGCATCAAAGCCCTCTGTTCTTCTTCCGTCCTAGATTCTATGCAAGATTTCTTCTCCCGTTCGAAACCACAACCACTCCAATGCAACTACTTGACTCCATAGGTTCAGATTATTACTGGGGTTTACCATGAGGAACCCATGGCCCATGGCCACTCAATTCTCAGCCATGGAACCAATTGCTGCCATGGCATATTCAGACCCACCCCAGAATTATATAATTTAAAGTTCAGCTCTCTTTGAAAGCTATGATCTGTGCAGTAACTTTGTTTCATTATGCACCAAGGTATAGATTTTTTTTATTTTTTCTAATATGTTTTCTCTCTTTGTTACTTCTCATTAAATTCACCAAAAGTTTTTGTGTTGCGTATGCATTATGAGCTATAAGGTCTAGGCGCGCAAGATCATATGCAAGCACTCATGTATGCATGTATAGGTGCAGGGATAATCACTCTAAATGTTTGTACTTTCTTTGTCGAGTTATATGCCCCATTTTTCTTTTCTAAGAAAGGGTTTATATGCAACGTGCTACACAATAATTGGTAGGCCTCTCCAAGTATCCCTAACCCTGAAACCCTAGTGAAGAGGGGATTTGATCCTAGGTCATCTGGTTCAACTACCAAAGACTTAACTAGCTAAGTAAGCTGGCACCTATTAGGTGAAAATGTATAAGCCTCACATTTTAGTAACAACATCAATGTCATAATGGCATTAACTGACATCACAATTGCTTTAAGAACTTTATTTTATTATTTTGTAAATTAGAAAAATGTCAAACATACAGATTTTAATCTTTATAATGTTGTTATTCCTCTGCTGAAAAGATATAATGCTATTTTTCCATTTTAATCTGCCACTATATGTCATTGTAATAGTAACAAAGATTAATTAAATAAATAGTAACTGATTGAAAAGCATGTCGTTAACTTTTTTTGTGGGTAAATAATGCCTTATAATGTTAAAACCATGCAAAATGGTTTTGATAATGGAAGTTCTATAGACACAAAGGGTATTACTAATGCCATGCATTACATGTATGTAGCTAAAGGTTAGTTAATCTTCGTTCAATTCAAAACAACAATATTTCATGAGATTATTTTGTTGGTAAAGTATTGTGCTTTTTACTGTACAGCATTCAAATCAATAAGCTTTTGATCCAATACTTTTTGCGCAAACAACTGTCATCTTAAAGTGTCATTTTGACTCAATATAAATTTATGCTTTGCCCTTGCTGAATACTATCACTATGCATCGCTAAACGGTAGAGATAGGGATTACACATAAGAAACTCTGCAGAATTCCAAGATTTGTAATTCATAAGATAAGATTTAACTTATTGAAGGAAATGTTGATTAAAATTCTACCCTTTGTCTCATCTCATCGTCTTCAGAATTAAAGAAAAAAAAAAAGGCAGCGAACACTTACGCCAGCCACCCAGTATTGCTGAAGGTGTGGAAGAGCAAATACCGCTCCCTCCCATCCTCCTCCCTCTCCGAGCACCAGGAAACCAGCTCCCGAGCCAATCCAGCAATCCTCCCCTCAACCTTCCTCCCCAAATCAAGCCCCACTACGTCCTTCACCGGCACAACGAACCGCACCGACCTAATCCCTTTAGAATTATACATCTCCGCGTACTTCTTCAAGTACCTCTGCTCCGCCCCCAGCCAACCCAGCAGCACCACCGTCCAGGACGCCCCCTTTCCCCCGCAGAACCCTGGATTCCCTCCATCCAAGCCCTCCCAACTCCGATCCCACTGTAAAAATCCCTCCTTTGAGGCGGAGTTAAAGCAGTCGAGGCGTTCCTGGGGAGGAACAGAGGGGAAGATGGGGGAAAAGGAGAGTGAGAGGAGGGAGTCGAAGGGAGGGAGCGGCGAAGTGGGGAACCAGGCGGATCGGAGGGCGGTGCGAGGGCGAGAAGGGGCTTGGGAGGAGGGGAAGGGGAGGAGGGGAGGGATAGGAGAGAGGTCGCCATATCTAGTGAGGATTCTAGGGTTAGGGTTTCGGAGGGAGAGAGGGAAGAGAGGGAGGCGGCAGCGGTGGAGGGCAGCGGTGGAACCGACGAGCCTAACGGTAACGGAAGCTTCCATAGGCGAGAAGATTGGAGGCGGTGACGAGATGCCAACGCATATATTTTGATAACGGGGCCGTTCTCCGCAAACGGGCAGATATTGGACCGGGCCACTAGTAGCCAGTAAAGCAAACCCGGTCCATAGAGCCAAACCGGGCCCATGTGCCCGCACTGGATTTAAAATAAATTATTTGGGCTGGGTCCGGATGCAGCCGTAACCACGGACATGGTTATGGTATTTTTAAATTTTGATTACCCACATTTTTCATCGCGGCCTATAAGAAGAATAAAAGTAGATTGGATAATATGCCTTTAGAACTATTTTCAAATCCAAATCTATTCGAATATAGATAAAAATTTGAGCATTCAACTATCCGTATCTATATACGTCAAAAATAAATAAATATAGATATGGATAGACAACTATGTATCTGAATATTCGATTCCATTTATAATCCTAGTTAATTTTATATGGTACTCATAAATATTTAAGAAAAATAGATGACCGTATTAACATGCTATCAACTTCATTTATCATCCACTTATTAAATATTTGATTTTGTGGACAAAATTTAATTATCCGATTTATATCTATATTGGTATCCGATTTGTATCTGTGTCTGTTTAAAACAAATATGGATATGAATTTTTATATCCGACTAACATTGGTATCCATATTTGTACTCGTCAAGTAAAACAAATATGAATATGGATATGCTAGTATCCGATTCGTATTCGATTCAATTTCAGCCTTAGTCTACAATGTGTTACATGCTTAAAATATTTTTTTTGAAAGATTGGTTTGGTGGGGGCTGGTGAACTTAAATGTTTGCTTTCTAAAAACATACCAAGAGATCTGTTTTGAGTTGTATACTTGCTCTCAAAGAGATGTAAAATATGATGAATGACTTCATGTTGTCCATCATCCATCCTCTTCTGCATATAGTTTTGTGCTTGAAAGAAAAAGCCAGGATGCATCGACAAATATTTCACAAAATTCAAGAGAAATAATGAGTCTATTACCTCTATGAAACATCGATTTTTTTTTGAGTTTCGGAGAGTGCCGTTACCATCTCTCCTCTGGCCTTCTCTTCTGCTTGCTCACCTCCATCAGTGCGGCTTGTTTGGAGGTTGGAGATTATAAGCAACACCAAGACGACTTCTCCATGCTCAGGGTTTGGTATCCTTCGTCTTTATCTTATTCTACTGTTAGCCAAAGTCATCAGAACTGAACCGAGTAAAGGGCCGAGCCCCCGGTCTGACCGAGATGACCAGGGAAGGAAAAAAAAAAGCTAAAAAAAAATCACCTCGAAAGGATGGATGGCGTCGTGGGAGCTCGCGATTGGAAGGCCCCTGTTCCCATATTCAATATATATATATATATATATATATATATATATATATATATATATATATATATATATATATATATATATATATATATATATATATATATGTGTGTGTGTGTGTGTGTGTGTGTGTGTGTATATATATATATATATATATCTTGAAATTGGTATTGCTATTTTCTTTATCTGCTCTCCCTTGGCTCCACATATTTAATATTTTCTTTTGTTTTCAAATTCAGAAAAAAGAAGCCCTTTCCCATAACTCTAACGGCTCCTCCAAGTTCCTTGTTTGCCATTACAGAAACAACCACGAGCTTAAGAGGAGCACACATTTGTTTAATAACAAGAACCAACCGGGTTGAGTTCCTAAGTTGCATTTTGTCATCCCTTTTTTGTGCATAGGTTTGGATCATGCCATATATGAGTTGTGAAGACTCGTGCGGGCGTATGTTTAGCTCATATCGGTTATTTACCGAATAGATCTTAGATACTTATACAAGATCAAGAAACCCAAATAATACGTTCCAGCTAGCTATTTTAGATGAGATCTTGAGTTGTTACGAAATGATATCAGAGCAAAGTCGACCCCTAACTTATGTGGATTAGGAGATATCGAAGTAATCTCCACTTCGGTGCAATTTATCATCCAGTTCGCAGAGTACTTTGTGCTTATCCAAACCTTATTGGCTTTTAAAAGAAGTATCATGATGGGACGAAGATGTGATGCTAGTGACATAAGTTGTTTGATGTTAATGAGTTGGTATATATATATGGGCAAATAAATCTTATTTCTGAACCAAATGTTTGATATCGTCAAAAATACCATCACAAAATTCTAGTCCAAATCCAAGGATAGACAAGAAACCAATTTAGGGGTTAGAACTAGTCATTTGGTTTTCAAAAAGAAGATTCAAATAAAATAATATTTTAGAAGAGTAGACCATTTGACCGAATGAAGAGGTAAATTAATATATATATATATATATATACACATACGTACGCGAGTAGAGAGGCCTACCCACAAAGCCAACCAGTAAAAAATAATACTAAATTTTTTCAACATGTTTATAGGACAGCAACGGGGCATGATAGGAAAAAAAAAAAAAAAATAAGTAAATTCTTTCTTATTAAGGCCGACTCAATTTTTAGGTGACTGAGGCCGTCGTCTAAGGCCCTCACCCAAGCTCGTGTCCCGTAGTTGCTAATTTACGAGAGGATTAGCACATCCACCCAAAAAATAAAACAGGTACATTAGACGGGCACATGCGGATTCACTTATAATTTGCCAGCCCGCTTCTCTCGTCAACTCAATTCCACAATTCTGGTTGGCTTAAAAAGTGCCACAGATCCAAACGCCCGCCAACCAAACGAGCGGCGAGAGAGCCCGTGTCTCGTGTCTTCAGTCTTCACTGCTCGTCCAAGCTCGCAGCTTTTTATGGTTTTGTTTTCCTAAATATTGTTACTCTAGGGTTTCGATGTCTGCTTCCTTCGCTCCATCACCCTCCGTTGTCAAAGATTTCTTCAAATCCGGCAACCGGCGTCTCAATGGTCAGCCTTAAATCCCCAGTCGGTTCAAATCTTCGTTCAATTCTTTACTATTTGGACTGGATTTTTTTTTTTTTTTGTCTTTTTTTTGTGGAAAGGAAGTAAATGCGGTATTCTGAGAAGAAATCTGGTGTCGAAAGGGATCGCCTTCTCGGTCTTCGGTTCTTTATTGAGCACCCATCCGGTTCAAGGTCCGATTTTGAGTAGCTTTACGTTCATTTTGAGTGTTTATATGTTGTAATGTTCTAATAATATGGATTATTTATGTGGGGAATTTCATCAAGAATGTCCGCTGGAAGGAGAAAGATTATTGAACAATCCTTTTGTATATTTATATTTTTTGTCCCCCCCCCCCCCCCCCCCCCCCCACACACACACACACACAATGTTGGATTTGTTCACAAGGAATAACATATTTGCTGCGGTTAGTTTTGTCACACCCAGTAAAGGATAGAGGTGAAGAAAGCCTCCGATTCTATGTGTGTATCCAAAAGTCGCCAATCACCATGATGTAGAACATACGCACTTGTCCACTATGATTATGCATTGCTAAGGGTTAGTTGGCTAAAAAATTGACTATAAACTGATAATTATTGATTATTTAGCTCCTACTTTAATTTTGATGACTATGAAAAATAATTCGACATTGTGATATATCATGATAATTTTTGCCAGGAACTTTATCTACGTCTTTTCATGAGTTTTTTAGTTGAAACCTTTTTAAGATTCTAGTAAACTCAGAATGCATTAATCTAGAGTGACCGTTGTAATTTTGGGGAAGATCTGATAGTCCGGTTTGTACCCTAGTGTCATTCTTGTGCATGTCTTTCATTATCTAGAATTACTTTTAGGTTATTCAATCAATTTCAGATTCTTTTTGGAAGATGTTTGAATATTGAATGACAAAGAGAAGCAGTTTTATGTGGCAAATCTCAACTTGTACGCATAAAAAGGTTTTATCTCAGAGTCGATCTTTATTATACGCATGAAATTTTTTTATTTCTATATTCAATCACTAAAACTTATTCGGTGATGGAATTCTACCATAGAGTTTATCTTTATATTCGTTTTTGTATTTCTAGGAATGGATCAGTTAGCTTTCAAGCCAGAAGGCTATAATTTTTGGACATGGAAAGGTCGCAAGATACACTATATAGAACAAGGACATGGGCACCCGGTTGTACTTATACATGGATTTGGTGCTTCAGCATTTCATTGGAGGTTAGCTAATTCTTATCCTCTTTTTACTTGGAACAACTGGCATGTATGAACCTGCAATAAGAATTTGATTTCAAATTTTCAAAAGCACAATTTTCTTGTTGATCAAAGAATTTGAATACAGTGTTCTGTGAGCAGTGGATCATGATTTGTCACTTTAAATTCAAAATTTATTGCTCAGAATGGGAGCATAGTACTTGCACTTGATAGAGTTTCTCCAAATTCTGGTTTTTGGTGCCTATATATCAGGGTGCAATCGTTTGCATTCTGTTGTTTGGACCATTAATAATTAAATTCATGCATGTGGTAATATGAATTGATCTATATCTATACTTGAAAGGTTATGAATTACGATTTTACTTTCTAATTGGCAATTTCTTCTATATTTTCTCTTTTCTATTTTCATGTTCTTGAGTATTGCGAACAACATTCTACTATTAAAATATACAAAATCTAAGGATATTAGACTTTGCTTTTGGTAATAAATACTGTATCTCCACATAATTTCCTACGTGAACGTTATAACAAATGTTGAATTGGTCTACTTCAACACATCATACTGTCAGTTATAGATTGTTGTTTGGACCAATATGGTGAAATTCTTTCATTACTCCTTTTGCAGATATAATATACCGGAGTTGGCAAAGAAGTATAAGGTCTATGCCATAGATTTGCTAGGGTTTGGATGGAGTGAGAAGGCTATCATTGAGTATGATGCAATAATATGGAGGGACCAGGTATCTGATTTCATGAAAGAGATTGTAAAAGAACCAGCAGTCTTAGTGGGAAACAGGTAATGTAATATTAAGATGGCACTTTTCTTTTAGTTTTGATGTGACCATATATACAGCTTGCTTTCTAAGCATCATCGGATAAGTGGTCTTCAGATCAATTGTAACTCCTTGCTTCATCTTATTAAGTAGCAAATGTGGTTCATATTGCTATCTAGTCTGGTAAGTAGTCCATGTGCACCCAACAAAAAGGTCCATTACCTATGACTGCCTAACATTTTTAAATGCATAATCCTTTGGCTTCCAATTCAGTGTATATCGATATGGCCAAGTGTACCTTATGTATCAACAGAAGCTTATATAGAGATCTAGCATTGGTTAATAGCTCATGCGAGGCTGATTTGGATGTCTATATTAACAAATCTTTCCTCACCTTCATATATGCAGTGTTTCCCATGTATCTTTCTTTCATCATGCTTGAGAGATCTTGATATGTGAAGATATCCACATTCCACGGCCACTCTTTGTTTAGTAGTTAATTTCCACTTCCCTGGCAATAAGCACTAACTGATCCTCCTCTGTTTGGTCCCTGTTTGGTTTGGTCATACTTATCCAAGACCCTCCCTGCTTTAGTACATTCAGCTCTTAGTTGCTTACTCAGTGTTCCTTTAACTTATATAACTTTTAGATACATCTAATTTCCCATTAGTAGACTATAAGATTATTTCAGTGGTTTATCTCTTTGCTTCTTTTATAGTTAGGGGGTATTAGGAATTATGATCATGTAGCCCATGAAGAAATCAGTAAATGGAAGGATTTTAGTATTTGGTCTTCTATGTACAACCCAAGTTGCACAACCACATTAGCCCCCCTTCCCCCACCTCTCGATCGTCCTTCAATCTGAGCTTTCCATCAATGTATATGCTATATTGTTTAGGTTAGTTTTCCTATTTTTGCCAATCCATGAAAAGCAACTATAGTAAAATTTTCTCAGTAATATCTTCCTTTTCCTCAACCAATTTGTGGTCTTATTCAATTGGATCACAATATCCAAGGATATAATCGTGATCCAGACTGCTATGCATTGAAGAGCACACTTAACACTGAAGCTGGTTTTAAAGGCTTTAGCTATGATCAGTTGGAAAACCATTGTGAGGCGCAGACAAAAGAAGAAAAAAAAAGAATGAAACATCCTCGCAGCTTGCAAGGACAGTTTATTTACTTGAACAGCACCAACATTTTTCTACTTCTGTTACTTTAAATATCATGGCCCTGCAAACAATCTTCTAATACGAGGCAAATAGCAATTTTTTATGACTATATTTGTTATATCAACATGAAAAGAGATTTCATTTTTTTTTCTTCCCATGGAATCCCTAATCTTGACTTTCTGTTTATTCATTGATGACCATTATGAGAGTAGTTTTGGGAAGAGCTGACTTTTAACCTGCACTTGCTTCTCAGTCTTGGAGGATTTACAGCTTTGATAACTGCAGCATATTTACCTCAGCAAGTTCTTGGAGTTGCACTATTAAATTCTGCTGGACAATTCGGGAACCCGAATGGACAATCTAATAGCAGCGATGAAGAAACAGTCATAAAGAAGTTCATCGTCAACCCACTGAAGGAAGTTTTCCAGCGTATCGTTCTTGGGTTTCTATTCTGGCAAGCAAAGCAACCTGCTCGTGTTGAAAAAGTCTTGAAAAGTGTACGTTGATTTTTTAACTAAATTTGTGGATCATTCTTTTCGTTCTAATTGACATGCAAAAATTACTAGAATATCTAATTTAAGAAGCAGTGCTGTTTGGACTCTGGAGTCACTTCCAATGTAGGATGCAATGCTTTCTACTGGTCGGTGCCTGACAGGGCCCAGGCCTTGACAAGTAGGGTTCTGTCAGGAGAAGACCAATGGAAAAGTGCCTAATCCTAGAGGTTATGTGGCTAGTCGAGTCCGGCAATTTTTATCACTGCAAGAAGCTGGTTATAAATTCCTACTGAAATGTCTGGAAGGATATGTTTCCTTCTGAAACAAGTATTTTCTGAAGGGATCTTTCTTCACCTCTATGGTCATGTTGTCATGCTTGTTTATCATCCATAGTTTCGAATCAAATTGTTCTTCAACAACTCTTTATAACCTTCTTGGTCCATGGCCAATGGAATATGGGCTTCCTAAAATGGTTATGAATATTTAGTTGTTGTCTATGACTACAGTATTCTGTTTCTATCTGTTGTTTATTGCACTTTTTGGCATTTCCTAGATGAGCATGTTATCCAATAATTCAGGTATATATAAATGCATCTAATGTGGATGATTATCTCGTGGAATCGATAATCAGACCAGCAGGAGATCCCAATGCAGGCGAAGTTTATTACAGGTGATGACATTAAACATATAGTAGTCCAATTTTCAAGTTCATAGCTGGTAGAATAGCAGATGTTGATGTTCAAAACTTCCAATGGAAGCATGAATTTTTGGTGTCGATTACTTAATTTGTAGAAAAGGAAAAACTAAAAAAAATAGTTACCCAGTTTTATTCTTGTTGTAGATTGATGACGAAATTTATGACGAATCAGAGCAAGTACACTCTGGACAGCATCCTCAGCAAGCTGTCATGCCCGTTGTTACTATTATGGGGTGATTTGGATCCCTGGGTCGGGCCTGCCAAAGCAGTCCGAATTAAGGAGTTCTATCCAAATACAGTTATTGTCAATTTGCAGGCAGGGCATTGTCCACATGATGAGGTCCCAGAGCTTGTCAATAGTGCTTTACTGGATTGGTTATCTTCATTGCAGCTTGAAGCCAGCCTCCAGGCATTGTAGTTATTCCATTTTTAATCTCATCCGCTATACTACCTGATTTATGCCATGCAGAGGATTGTCCGTTACAGTATTCTTCAAATGCTCTGAAAATGATTTGAAACATTAGCAGTTGCACTCAAATCAACTTTTGTAAATAAACAAGCTTTTGTAAAATTGGAGTCTACTTTGCGATGGGAGTTCTGTTCCTGGCATTTCCCTTGTGCTAGCAAAAATCGATTTTACCTGATGCTATGCTTTCGTGGCCCTATCAACATTATTACCATGAGTTGGGTGTGGTCCAACCGTCCAAGATATTATATTCTGGCTTGAACTATTGACATGGCATGTTTTATGAAATTGCCTGGCAATTTGTTATAGATATAGACTATAGATAGGTGTTCATAACATGGTTATCTAATAATATTCTTTATACATACATGCCATATACTTGAGCTTGACGGTCATGCATTCAGTATGGAGTCATGTGCTCGCTGTGTAGATGCAGTCCTCTTTTTATGATAGGAACTAATATAAAACCAACTTTCTTACAAACATCAAAAATGATCAAAAAAATATTTCTATCACAATAAAATAAATCAATATATTATAATATTATAATATTTAAGATATTGGAGGATTTTGAAAAAAAGAAATGATACAGACTTTGAGTTCACCAATTTCTGTTTTTTTTTTATTATTTTGTTGCTCAGATTTTTTTTTTTCGTTCCCTTGGGTCCTTCGGTACCTCTACAATGTTAGTAGGATGATGCTCTTGTTTACATACCTTTACCCCAAATTTCCTCCCAAATAATATAATTGATCCTTTTTGATTGTTTATACTTTCGTTTGGTGTTATATTTAATTTGTTTTAATTTGATAGAAATTTTGGTGGTTTGATGTTAATGAACAATGACAACTATTCTTTCAAGTTGGACAAGACGATGCTACTATTATAAATAAATAAATACCATCTTTAAGAGACACGGCACATTGACTTCTGACTGTTAATTGTGTATTTTTGATACTCCTTGAAGTCAATTAAATTTGATGCTTTGTTAATATTGGAGCATGCGCTGCTACCCTTAAATACCACTCTACCACTACTAAATACAATTATCTTTTTTCTTGTTAATCCAGAGAATATCAATGCAATAATAAAATATTTTTAATCTGCATCTTGAAGAGTCGAGTCTAGAGCCAAAAGAAGCGATCTTTTGTCTGAACAAAGTTATTCATAAGTCATGTTTCTGTAATTTGTTTGCACAAACTAACAATACAAGAGGATTCAAAAATTTTGATTATTCATAAAGGGAAAAAAATTGTATTCACCTCTTTTCAATAGGTATAGACAAAAGAGGAAAGGAATATATAGACGATGTGAAGATTAACATCATTAGAAGCATCATGTGTCGTGCAAAGTTAGGCAAACATTCTCAAAGATTAAAACCAATGAAATGACATGACACAATTACCAAGATTTTGGGAGAAATCTACAGGTAGCAATCAATGCAAGTTGAATGAAGTTGAAGAATCAAAGTCACTGAAAAAGTGACCTATAACATGCATTTGTTGCTACCGAAACAAACACACACACACACACATTTATTCAGACTATAAGCTGGAGTCACTCGAGCTCACTTCTGGGGGACAATTCAGAAGATCAGCTTGTTGGCATTTCCAGATCTGTCTATATTTGTTCTTTTTTTTTCCTCAGTCATTAGCAAGTACATGTTTAGAAAACATGTCTTCTTTAGAATGCTTATGGGCTCGTTTGGTTCGCGGGAAAAGAAGGGGGGAAAGTGTGGTCAACGGGAAAGTAATGAGATGCCTCTTGTTTGGTTGGAGTTTTCAAAGGAGAGAGAAGGAAAAGTTGTATTCCCATGGGAATGTGATTCCCACATTTCATGGGAAAGTCTTTCCCATGAGAAACATGGGAAAGTTACTTTCCCATGAGGCGGGAATCACTCCATTTTTACTTTTTCCCAAAAAGTAACTTCAGCATTAAAGAAGCATTAAAGAGGCATTAAAAATCTAATTTTTATTAAGGGCATAATAGGAATTATATATAACTTTCCTAGGAAAGTGGATGGCCAACCAAACATAATCACCTTGGAAATTTGTCACTTTCCCATGGTCAACCAAACATGCCAAAAGTATTTTCCTAGGCATTCTCTTCCTAGGAATTTGTTTCCCAGGAATCATATTCCTAGAAAGGAAAATGCTTCCTGCGAACCAAACGAGCCCTATATGATTTTGTTGAATTAAGTGGTGTAGTTCTTAGTATCTTCATATAAATAATATCTGAGGTAGCAAATTGGATAAAAGGTTTCTTTTTTAGCAGGATTTCTCAACTTGCAAAACCTATAAACAGGCTGATAGCTATTAGACCTCTTCTTTCTTGTCTCTTTTATTTTCTCTTCTATTTTTTCGATCCAATCAAATGTAGAATTACGTCAATCACCTCCATAATAAATGTACTAAAATTCCTTGTGCATTATGAATTAAGTTTTTGTTGATATTAATGCTTACAGAAATATCATGCTAAATCTAAATTCTCCTTTGTCTCTTTATCCCTCTCTATCAAAATTATTATTCCCAACCAAAATCCATCTCTCATTTTAATTTTCTGTGTTTCTTTATATATTTAATATTACTTATTATTTTAAATAATTTGTTCTCATTCACTAAACATGCATTGTATGTATCTATATGCTGGTTTTTAAAAACTAAATATCTCTAGAGAGGTTGTATGATTTGTTACATGTTAAATGGCCAGCTTATTGCCTTGATAAACTACTAAAAGTTGATTCCGGTTGTAATTTGCCAAATTTGAAGTACACAAATTAAGAAAAATCAAGATGCTTATCTTGAAATACAACTATATAGTTGCACCTATTAATTCTCATTATCCCATAAGGCAGCTTGGCATGGACTCAAGCAAACCTGATCAGCTCGATCCCCTGTTGAGTCGAATACATAGAGATTTTGCGAACTTGGGCAGAGAAAGCACTAAAGAATCTCAGTCCAGCTACAAATAGGGTTGAATGAGATTTGAGCTTGTACTCAACAACCAACTCTAACTTCAGTCCAATCTGAACCCTGTTCAACACTGCTAAATATGATAAATAAATAAATAAATGTATACTTATGTTCATGTAAAAATTTATAAAAATTAAAATTTATTTTAGGTGTTATAATTGTGTAAGTGAATTCAAATGAAATCTCAACCACCTCACTAACTAATCTAAGACAAAATATCCAAACTTTTTAACAATGTTAAATTGCCTGTACGGCTATACAACTTGATCTATCCTATTTAACCCTGACGAGCCCAGCCCAACACCACTCTAACCCATATTGGGTTGGGTTGGGTTGGGTCGGCGTTAGCCCACAAGCCGACACGACGCGATATATCTATTTATGATGCCCAAATGGATGGAGGTGAAAGAGAGCGAGACGCTGGCCTTGACATTTTCTCGAGCGATATCTGGGACTTGAGAGCTTTTTGGACGACGGCCATGGCGATGGAGAGAGGGAGCAAGAGCCGGATCCTGGTGATCGGGGCGACGGGGACTCTAGGGCGGGAGCTGGTGAGGGCCAGCCTTGCGGCGGGCCACCCCACCTTCGCCCTCGTTCGGGAGCCTGCCTTCTCCGACCCACAAAAGTCTCTCCTCCTCCGCTCCTTCGCCGCCGACGGCGTCACTCTCCTCAAGGTATTCTCTCTCTCTCTCTCTCTCTCTCTCTGTCCCTCTGTATTCCATCTAAGAAAATGTGCTCATGTTGATGGCTAAAATGTCTCGCTGGATCAAAGGACTTAACTGCTCTGTTCGCTTGATGAAATCCTTCTTAGCCCGTCAAAATAATATGTATGTCATAATTCGAAGGGAAAAGAAATGCTGATTTTGGTAGTTGGTCTCTAAAAATTAGCCTTTTTCCTACATACACGGTTGATTTCGTGTTAGTTATGACTTAGGATCCTTTGCTTTGCTTATTCGTTAATATGTTTAATTGATTTAGGGTTCTTTACAAGACTTTCCAAGTCTTCTTGAAGCTGTCAAGCAAGTAGATGTTGTAATATGTGCGGTGCCATCAAAGCAAACGCTGGATCAAAAGCTTCTTATTCGAGCTATAAAAGAGGCAGGGTGCATCAAGGTGAAAAATTTTGCAATTTGTTTAATACCTATGAGAAAATTTATCTTCATCTTGCTCTAGCAACTCTTTGTTCGGTCCTTGAGGCCTTTCTGACTGAGTATGTTTCTACGTCAACGAACTTCTAAAGTAAAACTTATGATGGAAGTACCCCAGCACAGAGCATGAATTTGGTTGAACACAATTAACTGTTCACTTACAGATGATCGACAAAACTCATTCATTGTGTCAATGGAAATCTCCAAATATGAATCGATTGCTTCTATACAACGTCTTTAGGAACAAGAAATGAAATGGAGTTTTTTTTTTTTGGGTGGGGGAGGGGGGTAGGGGTATGGAATTTGCAATAACTCAATAAAAATATAAAACAGGCAGGTGTATGAACATGCTTCCTTGGAATAGTATGAAAGTAGTTGGGGGCTTCTGTGGCTGAATGCAGTTATTTCTCACAAGGCTTTTCTGGTATAACTATGGCTTCGTTGATGAACGTATAAGTTCCTTATGCTGACAAGCATAAATTACTTTCTCCTTTTTGTTTATATAAATTCCTTGATGGAAGGAGGGGCAGAGTAACACAATTATGTTCTTGCCGAAACAATAAACATGAGCTTACACGACTAATTTGTTGGTAATGTTTATTGCATTGTGATATTAATTGTTTAAAAGGTTTTTTCTGCATTAAGACTTTGGATCATCAGTCTGACTGTAATTACCCACACCTTTTTACCTCCTATAATTGGTTAATGAAACAGCTTCATTATCTTCCATTTTTTGTCAAGAGAAATGGCGTGCAAACATTGTCCTGCAACTTATTGTGTCTTTATTACTGAATTCACTCCAAATGGCTGCAGAGGTTTGTTCCATCTGAATTTGGAGCCGATCCTAATAAAGTTCAAATCCTTGGCATGGACCATGGCCATTATAAGGAGAAAATTGAAATTCGACGTTGTATAGAGAATGAAGGCATTCCTTACACCTACATTTCTTGCAATTTCCTGATGAGGTACTTGCTTCCTTCGCTTGTGCAACCAGGTCTAAACACTCCTCCAAGAGACGAAATAAAGATCTTTGGCGACGGGAATGTTAAAGGTCACTTGACAAATCTTAATGCTTAATATTACCTTTAATAGCCGTGAAACATAGTTTCTCTATTTTACATATACTCTTCTAGTTGTATTTGGCTTTCTTGGAGTATTACTGGCTTCCGTTTGTATTTCTTTCCATGAATTGGGTTATGGTGATTGGATGCTCTATCTTATATTAATACTTTTAGTGGCAATGTTCTCTGCAGCTGTCTCTTTAATGGATGTTGATGTTGCCACCTTCACAATCTGTACCATAGATGATCCAAGGACATTAAATATGGTATTATATTTGAGACCCCCAGGTAACGTCTATTCAATGAATGAATTGGTTGAGATGTGGGAGATGAAAAGCGGAAAGATTCTTGAGAAGGTTTATATACCAGAGGAGCAACTCCTTAGAATCATTCATGGTATGTTAAAAACATTGTTACTTGCTGCATATGGCCAATGGTTTTGATGAGTATGTAACATCTTCTTATTGACATCCATAACAGAAAAATAGAAGCAAAAGTTTTAGTCTATTACTTGTTTTTGTTCATCTCATAAAAGAAAGCGCTGAGGATTCTTAAATCTAAAATTAGCCACAAGAGCATTATATATTTATATAAAACAGATCATAAATGATACATTGATGTGCAAGAATACTTACAATATAGCTTCTCTGCAAGCTTGCAGCATGCCGACCTATCTTTATAAATGATTTCACTATTTCTTTTGCTCCTACTTATAAAATAGATCATGCATCAGGTGTTAATCTTCAAGAAACTTCGAATAGCAGTAGACTGCAATATGTCAACTCATCTTTATAAATGATTCGGTTGTTCTTTTTTCTCCTGCCAAGACATGTTTTACTGTTTTGTTGTATGGTGATACGACTGTTTTAAATTGCAGAGACACCATTTCCAGGCAACAGGGATTTCATTTTTATATATTCTGCTTTCATAAAGGGTGATCACACATACTTTAGCATCGACTCATCTGGCTTGGATGGAAGCAAACTATATCCACACGTGAAATACACCACTGTGAGTGAGTATTTGGATTCTCTCTTGTAAGAAAACTCTAATCAAAATTGGAATTATTCTGGTGATCTCACTCTTTCTTATCTCTTAGTGTACTGTACTTTACCATGAATGCACCATTTTTCATAATTTTATAGGTTACATTCTTGTTTTTGGGAACTCTAAATGTATAATTATTTCTGTCGCTAAGATAAGATTTTGTTTCCGAGAACCCTGTCTCTAAGATAGGATTAACCATAAGTATCCCTTCCCCAACAAATACTGGAACTGGATATAAGGCTGTCTGCTGGTAGCATGTTCTTGGCCGCCTGCAGTAGTGCTTGATTGCAATTTATCTGAAGACTCTTCAGGGATATCTGCAACATTGTTCCAATTAGAGCTGTCACCATCTCGACACTTTCCTTCTTTGCTTAGATAAGCTCCCTCCCATTGTGATTCAATTGAGTGAGGTTTGCAGGTTTAGGCCGAGACAGGATATCGGCAGTCACCAAGGACACCAGGGAGGGGAGTCCCTTCAGGTAGTGACTTGATGTTGCAATAACATTGGTAGGTATATTTTATCAACTTTTCTGTTGCAAAAGACGATAAATAATTATTACACTCATTTGTTGAACAACTGTTTCTCTCAACAGACCAAAAGGTACCATGCCTTCAAAGTTTGCATTGCCCAAAATGCTGATCTCAGATCCTAAAGAAGTTAAGGAAAACCCAAAACTGAAAATGATCCTTAGTAGCTACAATAATGAAACTGGTTTGTTTGTCATGATTATTTAAATTATTTTAGTAGGAAAGAAGCCAAAATAAACAAAAGCTAATCATCCAGATAATGTTTCCAATACCGAAGTAGGTTTTGCCTTATCGACAGAAGGGACTCCCCTCCAACATTTTTGGCCAACTGGTTGAAAAAGTTGCACATCCGGATAATGCTTTGGAAGTCAGCACAGCCCTTAGGTCATCCAAAGAAACAACTTGCCACCAGCAGAATTTCATTCAAACCGATACTGATACTACCACAACTTAAAAGACTTGCCAAATTGTACAATTAAGACACTTATGCACATGAAATTGTAATCTCCATCTTCACAAAACCAAAACAATTGTATGGATGATTCAGGCACCCGAGCAGCAATAACCTGAAAGAATTTAGTGCTAATATTTAGTTTGCCTTGCAGTTTCAATAAAGGATATAAGATGAACAGCAGGAATCTGAGAAGCTGAAGCGAGAAAAGAGAAGAGTCGAAAGTAATTAGGATACTGTGAGAATGAAAACGATTTATCTTGACAACTTTAAAAAGAAACCATGCAGTAAAATGTAGTGGAATGAGCAGTGAATTTCTGGGTCACCATGCATTGGTGGCAGAATCTCTCTCTCTCTTTTGAGGTGGTGGTAGAATCTATCCATCATCTCCCTTGTTAGTTTGAATACGTCAAAATTACGAGACACGGGAGGAAGCAACATTATCGCTCACGATTATAGCTTGACTGAGAACTCTCGGTAGTTGCAGACGCCATTGGATGGACGGGAGCACTGTAAGAGGGGCGCCGAGCTTGATTGATGGAGAACGCTCGTTAGTTGATCGAATTGGAGAGCTGCCGTCTCTCTTCCTTTCTGTCCGTCCCTCCGAGTCCCGACCTAAGCTCCAGGTCCAATTCTCTCCTCTCCAAAGGAGCTTCATTTGGAGACATTTCAAGGCACCGGCGCTGGTGTGAGAGTGTGAACAGTTTTTGCTACCAAGCTGGAGGCCGGAAAGAATCAAATGTAACGTCAAGCTGTTTGCTAATTCCATAATATACTGATTTTGTCCTGCAAAATCCTGGAAATAATCGAAGTGATAAACTTGACCTATTTTCCTGAAAAATCTTCATAAAAATGATCTGATGAGGGGAAAAATAATAAGAATAAAGTGTGAATAGAGACAGGACAACCCATTCGGCCAACCTCCCTTCTCCAGCCAATGCCATTCCAAAATAGAAGCTAGAAGGCAAACCTTAATATCAGAACCCCCATCTCTATCCTCCAAACCCTACTCTTGTTGAAACCTAGGTGCATTAGCAATCACAATGGTTGGCCATCAACATGTGTACCTTCTTAGAGTGGTCGTATCTTCGATGGCCTAAGGGCTCATTGCTTTCCTACAACTCCTATGCTGACTTGGAAGTTTTGTGATATGTCTGCATGACCATGTCATGAAAATGGATGCAAGTGGGTGAAGTCTACTGTCAAGTTTCAATCTAGTTATCAAGTTTGCCTAACTTTTCTCAATCTCCATCCATAGTCTATAGAAAATTTACGGATCGACAGTTATTCCATCTATTGATTGACGTAAAACTGATAGTAGAGTTATCACAAAAATGTCTGTCCCCAAATTGTTCGAGCATAGCAATTTTGAGTTTCTCAATCTTTTACTTTTGGATCATCCAAAATTAAATTTTATTTCTATCTTCCTATACACAACCGAAAAATAGAAAACATTCTTCAAGAGTCTCATATCCAAGAAGTGCATGATAAATACCGTGAAAGCTTACGATTGCAAAAAAGATCAAGTGAAGTACTTTAGATATAAAATATGGAGACCCTTTACTTTAAAAAGCCTGCTTTAGCAAACTCCATAAAGACTTGAAACAATGATCGACTAGAAAAGAATGTAAGCTCCACATAGGATTAACTCGTAGTGATATGAAGAGTCTTCTGGTTGTTGTATGAATGTAGGATGGCTCATTCTATCAATCATCCGCGCCATAAATCTTTCCTGTTATTTTAACTAATGGTCAGATTGTTTAGCAGTTTATTCCCCTACCGAATTTCGAAGATAATTTTATATCCATAAGCTGTATTAAACGCATTCACTTTAATTTATCTTTCTTTTCTTTTTTTCACTTCACTTTGTAGTCTTTGTCAAATAGAGCAGCGGCTAAAAACAATATTAAACAGAGAAAATCTTAATCATGATCATAAACCACCTTTAAAACTGTATTTTGATCCTCGACCCTCAACCGTACCCTTTCTTTTTTAGTTTTCAATAGCACGCGCTTGTCAGCAGTTGGATGCGGCAACTTAAGAGTGCGGTAGGTGCGCCAGTACCGTCCTTTTATATAAGTGTATACCTGACCCGAGATTCCATCACACCGCACAGATAACTGCCCCAAACTAGAAGCCGACACGTAACCTCATTAGATAATCATAGAGAAAGAAACAAGCATAAGGAGCTACATGCCAAAATATCATCTGCTAGCTATGGCGTTCCATCTTCAACCTGATACGCTGAATCCCACCTTCTAGTAGGTAAGCCAACTAACCCGGGTCCCGAGCTGAGCTGCTGTCCCAAATCTCGCACCCTCCAACGCGAAAAAAAGCTAATCGTAAAGTTTACGCGACGGTGACCGCACACCGACTCCGCCGATATAAAAGCGGAGCGATCGGACGCCGCCGATCGCGGCCGTCTCGAAGGGTTCCCTCGTCCCGCTTGCACCGGCGGAGCAACGTAATAGCTTTTGCCCTCGATCATCCGACGGTCCAGATGGCAGGGGAGAAGAGCAGGATTCTGATCATCGGAGGGACTGGGTACCTCGGTAAGTTCGTCGTCGGAGCTAGCGCGCGGTCCGGTCACCCCACCTTCGCCCTGGTGAGAAATACCGCCCCCTCCGACCCAGCCAAGGCCCAACTCTTGGAGACTTTCAAGAACTCCGGCGTCACCATCCTCAAAGTAATTAACTACATATTTTCTTTATTTTGTACCTTGAACACTAATAATTCCGGAAGATTGGACTCAGAACAAAACTTTTGTTAAGATTTTGCTTGCTTCTCGCCATCACATTGATGCGGTAACAATGTTTTAGGGGGATTTAAATGACCACGGGAGCTTGGTGGAGGCCATTAAACAAGTGGACGTCGTAATCTCAACGGTCGGCCCACCGCAGGCGATTGAGCAGCTTAAGATCATTGCTGCCATTAAAGAAGTCGGAACGATTAAGGTCTCTCTCTCTCTGTGTGTGTGTGTCTCGGATCTGGTAGAGAATTATTATTTATTCTGTATCAAATCGATGGCCCTATCCATCATTATCTGACGTGTGCGGGACCGTTCGTTTACTTTTTAAACTTTGGAAAATGGTTGGTAGGGTCGAGCAAAGGATAAATTATAATTCAATTGTCCCAAAAAGTAGAATGAGGTAGGTTTATTTACATATTTTATATTTTTTTACAGTTAAGTTTGACATTTAGGACGTAAACGGTCTTTGTTAAATAAGATTAATTACCTGGCTAATTCATGTTCGTGAATCATGAAATAATGGTGTTTTGCAGAGGTTCTTGCCCTCCGAGTTTGGTTTAGACGTCGACCGCATACACAAAGTGGAGCCGGCGACGTCGGTGTTCCAACTCAAGGCTCAGATTCGGCGGGTCATTGAGGCGGAAGGGATCCCTTACACCATCGTGTGCAGCAACTGCTTCGCCGGATACTTTCTTCCAACACTAGCTCAGCCAGAGCCTCCAAAAGACAAAGTTGTAATATTAGGCGACGGAAATCCGAAAGGTAATCTATCTTCCTAATTTGTTAGATCGGACGCGATTTATGTCGAACAATGCATGTCACATCGGTACATAGATCGATCTAGTGTTCCATCTGAATTTATCAACTCTAATCTAGCATGCGGTGAGGGAGTTACCATGATCATTGGATCCATCTGAACCGTGGAACAGATCCAGTTGCCCTATGATTCGTGCAACCTCATGAGGTTCATCAACGCACTAGGTGCATAAATATGGAATTCTGTGCAAGAACAAGGATGCGATCATGCAAACCCATGCACAAAACTAATGGTAGTTTCATGACCTATAATCAACTAGTTTTAGACTCAATTCACCTCATGGGCTCGTTTGATTCTCGGAAAGCATTTTCTCTCATAGAAATATAATTTCTGAGAAGCAGATTCCTAGGAAGAGAATGCCTGAAAAAATACTTTTACTATGTTTGGTTGATTATGAAAAAGTGACAGATTTCCAAAGTGCTTATGTTTGGTTAATCTTCCACTTTTCTGGAAAAGTTATGTGTAATTCCTATTATACTCTTAATAAAAATTAGGTCTTTAATACCTTTTAATGCTGAAGGGCTTTTTTGGAAAAAAAATAAAAATATTTTGATTCTCGGCTCATGGAAAAGTAACTTTTTCATATTTATCATGAAAAAGACTTTTCCATGAAATATGGGAATCATATTTCCACGAAAATACAACTTTTCCGTCTCTATCCTTTGAAAACTTCAACCAAACAAGAGGCATCTCTTTATTTTTCCATTGACCATACTTTTCCTCCTTTTTCCACGAACCAAACGAGCCCTAGAAGTTTGGAGTAGATCAGACCCATGTGTCCGTTATAGATATTGGTCTAAGACCCGCACTCAGCCGACAAAATCAGGCCGGGATCTGGCATACAGGGACAGAATCTAATTTGGCCACGAAAAATTATCTAAAAAATCTAGACATATTCTCTTAAACCTAGACCCAATTTAGGCTTTTCTAGAAAGAGAAATTATACCCTACACCATGTGCACCATACCAATCAAAGAAGCTCGAGATCTGGAGAAAAATTTAAAAAAAAGAAGAAGAAAGATGCTCATATTTTAAAGGCAATGCTCTCTAACGTTCTTCTCGTCATATCTGGGTTTATGTTCAGCTATTTTCGTTTGTGAAGAAGATATCGCCGCATATACCATCAAAGCTGTAGATGACCCAAGGACTTTGAACAAGATTTTGTACGTGCAACCTCCTGCCAACATCTACTCCTTTAACGAGCTTGTCTCCCTCTGGGAAAGGAAGACCGGCAAGACATTGGAGAAGATTTACCTTCCGGAAGAAGAGGTCTTGAAGAAGATCCAGGGTGAGTAGAAACTTTCGATAGTTTAAAATGCCAGCTTCCTTCAGAATTTTGCATGCATAAAGCATCATAATTTAAACCAATAGTTTATATAATACCATTATAAATCATGGACTCAATAAGTCGGCCAATGTTCCTCTGCTTTCAATTTGCATGTCACCCACCATTGCTGGTCATTACAATTACATGATTATTATCTTCTAGAAATGCTAGTTAACAATGATTGATGCATAAGATATTTTAAATTTCCATAATAAAAGGATATGACATTTAACTTAGCATGTATTAGCTACATCGAGCACAAATTCACTCTTCTAGCATGTACATAGAACCTTCCATCTGATAGACAAGCTTTTAGATATATGCTGAAGATGAGACGTGTTTGTTATAAAAGCTGAATGGCAGATGCAGCACAGGCAACAAGATTCTATGAGCAAATATAAAAAATAGCATTGTGCCCATATATATGGAAAACTAGGCAGAAAATAATGTGCTAAAGGAATGCACACACATGGACACAAACAATTTAGGATTTGACGCTGCTAGGTTCGCCTAAGATATTACTTAATAGTCTGTATCTCTCAAAAAGACATGCATCTTGATGGGTGTTTAAGACCCATATATTTTGTTAACTTGTTCTTAAGTGCTTACGCTTTTGAGATTTAATGCTCAGTAGCCAAAGTAGCCTTGTAGAGAACCAGTTTATGTAACCAAAGAAATGCAATAACCGATAGAACGCTGCCCTTTTTCATCATCAATATTACCGAACAAGAGTCAAGTGATCTCCACCAAGAAAACGGTAGTCAAAAAATGATTTTTGTGTATATATTCTTGCAAACATGATCTTTTAAATAAAATTCTAAAAGGAGATGATTATTATTATTATTATTTTAATTTTTAGTTATATGTTTTTTTGTCACATGAACTGATTTTACGATCATTTTTCCTTTTTTAACTATCTTTGCTTTATTTTTCATTGCAGAGTCTCCATTCCCATTCAACATTCTGCTGGCAGTCAACTACTTGGTGTTTGTGAAAGGAGACACTGCTAACATTGAAATTGAACCATCAATTGGTGTGGATGCTTCTGAGCTCTATCCTGATGTCAAATACACCAGCGTTCAAGAGTATCTTAACCGTGTTATCCAGTGAACCCCCAAAACATGCAAGTTGCTTTTGAGTTGAGGAATTGGCCTGTTTGCATCTTTCAATTTAAGTAATGTAATATCTTTCATATATGTAAGTGACATCTATGTGTTTATAAATCAGTAAGAGGTTTGTTGGGCTTAAATAATTGACCTCAAAGTTGCAAATTTTCAAGCTAAACATCTAATCTATTTGCCCAAGTTATCTACCTTGATGCATGCCGAAAACTAGTGGCACACTTGCTCTCTCTTGTCATGCTGTTTTGTTCATGTAGTGGGTAATATGGCTATATGAATGTATTTGGGGCCTCATATAGGTGCATCATGGGAATAGCAAGTAATTTTGTCTTGTCTTGTTGGTTGGCACTAATTAGTTGTGTTGTGCCAGGAGTCTGTCTACCTTAACGCAGATAGCTCGAGTCGTATCTTAAATCATAGGAGCCAAATAACAGAGTGTAGTGTTCGTATATGGGATTTGAAGAAAGTTCTACTTTGAACCTTGGATACTAGTTTTGAAGTAGAGGTACTTATACTTTGTTTTCTGGATGCTTCATCAGGAAATATAGATTGTTTTATATACCTTATTTGTAATTTGTGCACTTATTTTCTGCTCAAGAAAATGGATTTAAAAAGATTTGTAAAATTATTTTATTTTCTTAAATTTCTGAAATTAAATTATAGATCATTAGTTATTACTATTGCTCCTCTTAGCTGAAATTCTGGCTCTGCCTCTGCTTCACAAATAAATAGCAGTGAATAATTTAAGCTGTTAAATTATGAAAAAAAATTGAGTAAGTTTTGGGATTTATTTTAACCTTCTTGTCACTAATTTCATCAATAAAGTTAGGAGTTACGGTGTTTATTATAGGATTAGGTTGCTAGACAAACCCTTCTACATGGCTTTCAACTCCCGTAACAAAAATCCGATGGCAATTTATATTTCATCATTATAGATTTAGTAAACTAGGTTTTGTCAACAACATATCTTTTTATAACGGTCACTACAACAATCTTATGTAGTTTTTGCTGTGAAAGCCAGCAATATGGCAATCTAAATACACGGCATGACTCATCATGCTTCAATGGCATCATGCAACTCTTACAAAATCTAGTGTTCGCATAAATGCCTTTCTATGTCTATATCCAAGCCTATGGGTGCAAAGACCTTGTGGTTAGAGAGAGGCTAGGAGTCTTGATCTCGGATTCCTTATTAGCTCAAGTTACTTTACTTTTTCCTCTTTTTCAGAAAGGTAGTTCAAATCACTGTTCACTGCATTAAAATTAATTTTATATTAATATCAGCATGGATATCTTAATATCATATCTATACTGTTATAAATTGATTAATGAGGTGAGCTTCTCAGCATCGGATTAGAATGTGCACGGCGAAGCAAATAGTGTGGCCAACAGACCAATGAATTTCAAATGTAACCTTGAGGAAGTGCTAAATAAAGCGGTAGTTGATAGATATCCCTAACACAAGCTGCAATTGTGCAAGAGCAAAGCAGAAATGAAGCTTGGATTAAGAATCTTGCTTCTACCAGACATGTTCGAAGCAACATAGGAGAGGAATAGTTTATTCCGGTGTTTTCTTTAGGAAAAAATGGAGGAAATAAAGAACTTCCCCGAACTTTTATTGAGAGAAGAGAGTGAAAGCAGGACAGTATTGACAAGGAGAGATATTTACAGGAGATAGGGGTTTTAATGCTCTTACTGGGACGAATAGTTATTATTCCCATCAAATCTGTTTATTTCTAGATCAAAAATTTCAAGAAGGAACTGGAATAACTTTATCCAGGCTCCATCATTTTTTATCGTTTTCCCACCCTACCGGAAAGGAACAAACTTTTCTTTTCTATTATATTTTTCAATCCATGAGCCAAACGCAGCCTGGAAAAAAGTGAGAACCATATGTGCAGCTCATTGGATTCTGCTTAGAGGGATTGAAGAGGGCTCTCCTCTATGAGTACATGCCTAATGGATCACTTGATGAGTACATCTTCTCCTCAAATGAAACAAGTCATCGTCCCTTCACTCGGGATAAACTCCCTGATATAGCCTTGGGAGTAGCTTGAGGCATCAATCATCAGGGATGGGATATGCAAATTCTACACTTTGACATCAAGCCCCACAGCATCCTCCTAGACCATAATTTCATGCCAATGATACCAGATTTTGGGCCTGCAAAGTTGTATCGAAAGGATGATGCCTAGTGTCCGTAAGTGCTGCCAGGGGGACAATAGGAACGTTGGGGTCGTATCTGAGAAATCTGATGTTCGTTGTTGTGGAACGTTACTAATGGAGATGGCAGGGAGGAGAAGGGATGTGGATCCAAGAGCGGAGAATTCGAGCCCAGATATACTATCCCTCCTTGGATACATGATCAACTCGCTCGACAAGGGTTTATGGTGCATTCAGATGAAGTCGCCCGATCGCCCATCCATGGGCAAAGTCATTGAGATGCTGCAAGGGGATCTGGATAGCTTGCAAATGCCACCCAAGCCTTGTCCAAAGACAAACTCTGCAAGACAGTCTTTCATCAGCTCACTTTCCACAGGATTATCAGTCATTTCAGAGCATGATGACCTTCCCTTGCTAAAGTAAAGGTCTATCATATTGTATTTTAGTTTGCAATAAATCCATGGCCTTGTGTATCCTATTTTATGCATGCGAAGCTGAGGAATCTTGCTTGACCTTTTTTCTCTGATTTTTTAACATTTGCTGCACAATATTGGATTAGAATCAAAAGTATCAGATCAGAGCTCGCAGTTGTTTGATGGTGAACATGTTCTCTAAATTTTGCTAAATGTGAGAGAAATTTCTATCCACCTATGTATCTATTGTCTTCAAATCTCAGACTTTTGATTTTGAAATTTGAAACTCTGTTTGTAACAGTCCAGGACCTTACCCAAAATGGCTAGCCAGAAAGTATTATTTATAAGTACGCAAGATATATTCGGCAAATAACTAATATATGACTAAATACACACCCGCACGGTCCTCATATAGACCGCACGGATTCTCATACTGTTTAAGGCCTCTTCAGTAGTTGTATAGTTAATATAATAATGTTATATAAATATAGGATGTTGGATGAACTTTTTGAGAATTATTTTTTTTGAGGAAAAAAAAAAAAGAAGGGAACAAAGGATATCATGGTGAATTACGATATGAGAGAAAATAAAGCCGCAGTCTATAAGCTGGAAGATGAGAAGTTCAAGGCATGAACAAGATGCATCACTGCGAGTCTCACACCCTTGCATCCAATTTGAAAATCATTACTCAAAGCCAAGCACCAAGCATCACCATCAATGAACAATCAACCATTCACCACGTATCAGTTAATGCCCTGCTACCGACGATGCTAAAGCTCTTCTTTCTATTATTTATGTGCATATAACCTCTATTGTTTATGGGTAGAAGGACTTCAACTGTTCCCGGAGTCGGAGGCAAACACTCCGGGACATGGCTACGGTATAGTATGCATACACATATGCCATACACCTAACGAATGCGACTCCAACTTAACACATATTGCATTGGCTCTCAAATCCACAAATCAAACGGCAAGAAGGTTTATATCTGAGAGTATGCCATGATACCAGTACTTATTTTGAAGACTTGTTCTCCATGCCATTACGAGCAAGCCATGCTAGTGAGGGAGTGGATGGTATGATCACGGTGAAGGGAGTGGATCGTACCCGTGATGTATGAAAAGCCCGCTTAAGCAAAAAAAAAAAAAAAAAAAAAGGCAGGCACGGTGGCTTAGGCGGGCCACGTCGGTAGTTTGGGCGGTGGTTACGGTCTAGGTGAAGGCACCGATTTAGGCGGTGGAGGCAATTTGGGCTTGGGCGGGGCGACAATTGTGGCCTCAGAAAGGGTGAAATTCTCGGCTAGGCCTGTCGGCAATGGTCTCAGAGGTTTTCACCGGCGTGGTGGAAGAACTTTCAAAAAATATGATAACTTTTTTTTTTAACATGCTCTCAAATTTTTAGAAAAAACAAGCTAATTTTTTTATTAAGTACATAATAATTATTTTATATATTAAAAAACATAGATGTTCAACTAAATATAAATTATTTTGTTTATATTTTTTTGAATCAATTAAATATATAAAAATTATTTTTTCAGATATTATATATATTCCGATATAACTTTTATAAAAACTTATGAATCAAACGAGCCCTTGCAGTCCTCGCCCAAAAATCGAAGAAGAAAAGCCTCTTCGGGTAGCTCAACGTCAGTGGGACGGTTCCTTTGACATTGGAACGCCACTTTTTTTTTTTTTTTAGTGAATCCGAAAATTGATTAGAGTCCAACCCTATTATTCATGAAAACAAAACAGAAAAAGCTCTTGTCACCACTTCTGCTTTTACTCTGCCCAAAAACACAGAAAAAGAAAAATTTGATACCGTACCCAAAGATTTTTACCCAGACCTCTCTCTCCTCATCTCGTCCATAGATTTGAAGGAGGACAAAACCGAAAAAGAAAAAAAATCAACAGGCTATCCCGTTGGTTATTTAAAAATTTAAAAATCAGTCACCCATCCCATCAGTTGTGTTGATTGTTTAAAAATTTAAAAAATTCAATCATCCATCCCATCGATTCCGAACTAAAAAATAACAAAAACTGAATCCCTCAAGGAGTGTTACCAGCCAATTAAACGCCGTGGCGGAACTCAGCTCTGATAAATTTTTACGTGTTAATATATGCATTTGTTTAGCCTATTAAGGGTGTGGCCATTTCAAATATCTCGTGGTATTTAATATTTTGATAATTAATTATTTCATTGAAAATTCAGTGCCTTTCCTTTTCACAAAATCAGAAATAAATAATTTGTTTATTCTTTATAATATTCAAAAAATAAAGTATTTAAAAGTATTGATAATTTCAGCACATTCCGATAATATCAATGTTGCAAAATAAGAAGCCTAGTGCTTAATATTATATATAATTTGGTTGAATTAGTGATTCAAAATTTTGGTCAAATCGGAAATCTAATCCGATCATAATGCATCTTTTAGTAGATTTTGTCCTATCTTTTTATAATTATATCATTTAGCTAGCATCCATCATTAAATTTCACTGAACAACCGATCTACGTTGGAATGATATCCGGCTTATATATGTATTCCAGCAAGAGAAAATATGAATATAATTAACATTCCACTTGTGCATTCTACAATTAAAGAGAGAGAATATGTGAATTAAATTAAAATTGTATCAGTCAATTCTATGGAAAGTTTACAGGGAAAAACAAATCCCTCTCCCCCTCTAAACTTGGGGGGGGGGGGAGGAATGATCCACCCACCCCTCTCAAAAATAAGAAATCCAATTGATCATAACACCCATTTGCTACCAACCTCTCCTCTTCTATCCTCCCCTTCCTCCTAAGAAAATAAAAAAAAAACTTAAATACATTAAAAATCTATATTACCTCCGTGTTTCATTCCCTGTCATGGGTGCCGGCCCCGGTGCCTGTGCGGGTGCTTGTGTTGTTGTTGCTGTAGTAGTAGTAGTAGTTGTAGTATTCTTTTTGTAGCCGTTCTCTATAGAACCCATCATTCTCCTGGTCCTCACTTCATTCCTAAACTCTCCTAACATATAAAACGAGGAAAATTTAGATCATATAAAGGAATCTAAAAGAAAAGAAAAATCCAGTGCTAAAAAAGCCTCTTACCTTGAGAATCCAGATTGGGCTTGGCTGATGCTGACCAAAAGATGAGAGTTGGGGTGATGACGGTGAGCAGAGCCCAGAAGAAAAAGACCAAAACATAGCCTCTGGGAGGCATCTCCTTGTGATATTAGAAGAGAGGAAGGAGCTTTTGGAGAGCCCTCAATGGAGGAAGAGGACAGACGAAGACGGAATAACAAGGAGAAGACCAACAGATGAAATTAGCTGGCAATAGAGCAGAGGAGAAGAAACAAGAGGAAAAGAATAGGAACGAGAAGTCGAGAACTGCTCTCATTTTTTTATAGCTTTTTTTAAGGAGCCAGAAATTTAAATAGTTTGGTTAGGAGCTGTTTGCTAATTAGTAGGTGAAGGGTTGCTGAGGGCGAGGGACCGTGATTCAGGGGGACCCCACGTTCCTGTTGGCCTTTTCCTCTTTGTTCCTCATGCGGTGGGTTGAATCTGTGCCTAAAGCTATTCACCATCAGTTTGGTGGAACTTTGAATGAAACCAAGGCATGTGCTCGGCTGCCTAGCCCAATTCAGCACAAGCATGCACAACTAAAATGAATCAAATAAAAGAAAAAAAGAGAGATGGTGAATTATGGCCAATTATGGTCGAGTTGATTGATCAAAAAAAAGAATTTCATCAATTTAGCACAATTTTAGATAATTGCATTATGTATAGTAATTGTTAGAACATTGAAGCTTAGGAGGAGGAAATTTACCATGCATCTTTAGTCAAGGTCCTTCAAGTACTAACTATATCGGAATATAAAACATCAACAGATTCCCCCTCCCTATATAAAAATGTTTAAATATGTATCCTGAGGCTTCTTGAGGCCACACATATGCCGGAAAGCACCTATATTGTCTTCATATGCTTTGCACGTTACAATAAGTTCATGGATTCAACATTACAATAAGGAAATGCACCTGGACTTGTCCTGATTCAGTATTAAAATTTATTTCTGAGTGAATTCAATATTAAAATCTAAGAACATTGGCTACGCATGTAACTTGTAAGAGTAATCACTGTTTATTTCAATTTCTTTTTGCATTATATAACCTAGCTACTCTTTCTTCTTTCTTTTCTTGTTCTTCTAGGAAAATCCACACTCATCAAAGGAAGGAATGAAAGGTACTTCGAGGCTCAACCCCTCGAGTAAAGAAATTTGCACCATGTACAAATAATTAGGGCCTTTAAGGAAAAGTTACTTTATGTTAACCTAGAAGCAGTACACTGTACACACAGGCCTTCCACGACAAGTTCTACTGGTCACTTTCCAAGACTTTATAGGGGGTACTGGTTGATCCAAATAACATAGGCTAGCGTTAGCTACAAGGAACGAGCTGGTAGCTCTCTGGAGATAAACAGAGCAAGGAAACGAACCTTTAGAGCAGCAGCTATTGATTCTTGTTTAAAAGGTGCAAATAGGAATATCTAGAGAAGATCCATCCATTGGATGGTCATGGAACTCGGGCCCTTAGGACTTTCCTATCTACCAATATCTTTTCTCAAATAAAAAAAAAAGGGGGAAACTTACCGTTTAGAAAAGTGCAGTCGCACGCTTTGGTAGCAATTAGCTGTCTTGGCAATTGGGTGGAAGCAAGCAAAGAATAAAATATCACAACTTGCGCTTGGCTTTTGGGCTCAGGGTCCCGTATTCTTCTGCATGGAATTGTATCCCTCCACAGTAAAACCACTCGTCTAAACAAGACGGAACTAGATCACCTGCAACCATAGTTGTATTGATTTTCCTACACAACTGGCAAGTTTTTATGATGCGAATGGCTTGCGTCCAAGCCTCAAGAATCGCTTATTTGATCCAAAAGAAAGGACAAAAAAAAAAAAAAGTCTTAAAAATTTGTCGGTCTTAGGGAATAAAGAAAGAAGGGAGATCCTAGGGTGCATTTTTTAAAGACTAACCTTAGTCATCCGTTTTGGACGGTTATAATAGAAAATTTAAGAAAAACTAGCATCATCCTGTTACCCTCGCGACTCTGAACCCCTCTGTGACTCGTGCACGTACGGTAATACTATCTACGGTTGATCGTGGACCCCTCCCATCCCCTACTCCCGTCTGTCGTAGATTCTTCTTTCTCTCTTCTCGGTCGTGGGATTGAGCACCGGAGGTAGAGCACGGTTTCATGCATGGAATTTGTCGACGGGGGACTGGAGGAGATTGAGAACGAAAGGCAGCAGTTGGTGGTAGATAGAGGCGATCTCATGACCGTCGTCGATGATGAAGGAGGAGCCGAAGTCATGAGGTAGTCTTGGTCACCGGAGCGGACACTGAGGGGCCGCGATAGGTTGGCCGGCCGCTGGAGGTTAGAGCAGGACTGTAGCCGGAATAGTGACACTGACAACCGAGGCTACCCGAAAGACTCAAGTCACTCAACGGTGCTTGGGGGTAAGGAGGGGCAGTGTGGGGAGCTGAGGCTGAGTGGGAGATTGGTCCTAGCCTTGGGGCCATGAAGGGCGTGGGTGGCTTGCTTGGCAGAGTTGAAGGTGCCGAGACAAACATCAGGTCTTCTTCGAGGGATCTCGAATCGCCACCATGAACCGCGCGCCCCCACGACCGCTTCCGCATTGTCGATCTAGATTCCGACGATGGAAGCCAGGATAGATGAGGGGAGGGATAGAGATGGAGGGGAGAAAGAAGAGAGAGAGGCTGCAGGTAACGGTGGCGTGACAGAGGGGGTGCCGGGAGATGGAGGCGGAGCTGGGAGGCAACGGTGGAGTTGCCAACATGAGAGGTAAAATGACGTAAAAGATAGGAGAGTTGAATCTGAAAAGGACATGTTGGATTTATGTACAATAGAACCAAATATCGTAACGTGTACTATACCGGTCATCCAGTCATTCATTTAAAGCTATTCAATTTAAATATAAAGGGTTAGGATTACGTACTTACGTCGAAAGAAAAATGCACAGTTGCAAAACCTGGGAAAGAAACGGCAGAATAGCAGTAACAACATCAACAGCACTAAATTTAAGAAACTACCATCCAAAAACTACTCCGAAGCAGCATATAAACCACTAGAATTTGAATCATTTACCACGCTTATCTTTTAGTGACAATGCATGCCAAAATGCATTTTGTAGCCAGATATATTCCCTTTTTAATAGGATAAAATCCCATTATGTTTATCTCTATTCTCTAGAGAAAGTTCTTAAGCTTTACCAAATAAATAAATAAATAGAATGGTATTAAGAATCAGATGTATAAGGCGAGCAAGTGCCACAAGGTAGTAGCGTATATTTAAACCTAATTAGTGACTGCCCCATTGGCATTGATCATTATTGGTGGTCTTGTTTAGTTTCACTGCAAGGCAACTAAGTCGATCTGCAACTAATTAATTGTTACCATGAAATCTCAGTCACCACCCTTAACTTCTACAGAGAAAACAACAAAAAAGAAAAAGGCAGCACAAATAACCCGAGACAAAGTGGAATGGCACATGGAGAAGTTACCATGAAGTGGTTCTGATTGTTGTTTCAAAATAAACAAATCCTAAACTTGAGCTCCACCATGCCATGAAGTGGTTCTGATTGTAACAAATCCTGCATATATTATAATGGAAACTTCAAACACCTTTTTTCTCTTATAATACACAACCCCTTCGATCTTCGATAAAAGAAACCAAACATGGAAGACATTAATTGCAAGACAACAATTTGAACATTTTTTGGCTCCTTGAATGGCTTACAATGGCCTTGGCCAATTGGCATGTGCTCATATTATTAAGATACTTGTCAACGGGTAAAGAGTTGTTATTTTTGTTTTGGTTGATCACATGATTAGATCAAATTACGAGCTACAAAGTTATAATTAAGCCAACGAGCATTAATATCCCACATGTTTGTGGCATGGGCTAGTAGTCAAATTATTTATAAAACCTTCATCACATCATGGATTTCATAAATTAAAACATACCATCTGTTAGACTTTTTACCTAAAGCGATCCTAGAATCAGAAATGGTTTTAATGGCGCTTAGGGTGATGGATACACTTATCTCGATGGGCAAAAGCTTGAGAATAGAAAACGTCGAAAAAGGAAGCCTAGCCATCCACCTGAATTGTAGCATTATTAGGCATATAACTTGCTGAACCAATCTCAAAGAAAATGGTATTTATTTCCACATCATACCAAAAATCCTGCAAAATTATGGTTTCCAAATTTTCCATCTTTTATTTATTTTTCTTTAACTTTTTTCATTGATATAAACTTAAAAGTGTAATATACTTGTATGCATTCATAAGTTTATCTTTTAATGTCGGATAAATAAACATCATGATATATGAATGCGTGCATGTAGAGTAATATTTGACGAATAATTAATAAGATGTGGACACTATGATGCCCATAGGACTAAGATGTGTATAGTGCTAAATTAACATGGACCTGCACCCCTTGGAAATCCAAAGTTTGCTCATGTGAGCTTTTGCTAAAGGATGGATTGCCATCTAGGCAAACCCCTCAACAATGCTGACCTATGGCCTTATATTAGCTCAGCATTTCTCTATAACACATTACACTAAGTCCCTTTGAGAATGCATTGCAACATATGAACATTAGTTTTGTTATAATTTAAATTTTCGCATCATCTAGACATTAGGCCCTACATCCTAAATTCTAACCCCTCCCTCAACGTACTATAATTAAAATATTAGTCTTCATGTTTTAAATTGTTTTTCATTATAAAAGAAAAAGGCATGAATGATCCTTCTAGGTCCTCCTTAGCCGCTCATGGCAGTTCATCTTCATTACTTCTCTTCATATAGTCCAAAACATCAAGCATTAAAAGGAGCAAGTAACATGTGTAGATTTTCAGATGTAGGAGCCCATGCATTGGCCATCTAAGCATAATTCAAATATATCCACATTCAACCACCACCGCCACCGCCACCTAAGAAACAATAAAAAGCATTACATGCATATGATCCATCATGCCTAAAAAAATTTGCATGAGTTGCTCCTTGTTCTAAGAGAGCTAGGTTTTTGCCACCTCATCAAGATCTTGGCTGAATGCAACATTAAGCCATTGGCATAAAAAATATTCGAGCAAAACAGTCAACATCAAGACAAAGGTAAGCGAATAGAACCCCAAGTATGCCACATGATGTAAGCATCAAGTCTAGCCTCGTATAGGGACCTTGTAGACCTAACATGCTAGTTTGGTTGGTAACGTTTTTTTATGATTAAAATAAAATAGAACGATGCAACCATCGCCGATGAACAAAAATTATATAGGGTGAGATTTTTTTTTTTGGCCACGTTTTTCTCTTACGCCCATCTTAAAAAAAATTTAATAATTAAATAAAAATACAACTTTTCCTATTAATGGAGTCCGTCAATTTTATAACTTAAAAAAAATAAAAAAAAATCATATGTCAATAGAGACGGCGCGCGAGGAAAAACCATCGTATCCTATTTCTTTATCGTCAAATGATATATACTCATCGGCTTACTGATATATACTGTAAGCTTTTTTTGATACACACCTAATAGCAATCTAATGCATATTTTCAGAAAAATCAATACATAGTTTTCAGAATTAGATGTTTTGCTAATATATAGTATATGATTAGTTGATACACACCTAGCAATATAGTCGTTTAATATCCCAACACATACATTTAGATAATCGATACATAATTTTCATAATATAATGTTCACCAATATATATTACATGGCCAAGTGATACATACTCATCGGCTTTCTAATGTATACTGTAAGTTTTTCTGATATAAAATCGACAGCAATCCAATGTATACATTTAGGTAAATTGATACATAGTCTCCAAAATATGGTATTCACTAGTACATACTAGGTCAAGTGATACATACATAGCAAAATAGTTATCTAATGTTCAATTACATATCTTTAGATAAATCGATATACAATTTTTAAAAGGAAGAGAAAAAGAGAATCAAGAGGAGAAGGAAGATGCCACCGATGGTTGAGATGGCTTAACGAGGAAGATGACAAAAAAAAAAGCTTGATGAAGAAAAAAAGAGGTTTGAGGTTTTTTTTTTTTTTTTGGCAAATGGCCTCTTTTGGTATGTTTTTTTTTTTTCTAAGTTAGGAGACCGGTGGATTCGGTAAATAGAAATTCTTTTATTTCTATTTGAATTTTAGATTTTTTTTTTAAAAAAGGTAAAAGGAAAAACATAAAAAAAAAAAAAAAAAAACCCGCCCCATAGTGACTCGCTTTGCACCATGCAAGGTTGGATATTAATTTGTAAACATCGAACAGAAACCCACGCCGACACACATAAGCCACATCATACAGTTCCCTCAGGTAAGGGTGTGGGTGTATAGGTTCTAGTTTAAGTTTGAGTGTAAATTAATTATCAAATGCTGCCGCCCTTAATGTTGAGCCCGGGAGAGAGAGGAAACGAGAGAAAAGGTCACCCTAAATTCTCGAAGAGGAGAGCAATCCTTGTTCGTTGGGCGTGGCATCGCTGGAGGGCGAGAAAGGCGACAGAGAGACGGAGTCGCCCTCTCTCGTCTCTTCCGATGCCGATGCTCCCATTATTTGTCTCGTTTAAATCTTTCCTGCGCATCTGAGGTCGTACATGCTCCAAGAACCCTTGTTATCGGGCTCTCTTCGGGGTTCTTGGCTTCGATACGATCGGACTCTGGGTGTTCCTGGCGTATTGCAGGCGGATTTGCTGGAGGCTCGTTCTTGAGGGATTTCTTGGAGGAATTGATTCCATTTGGAGGCATTTTGTGGTTCTTTAGGTATGATTCTTTCACGAACCTGGTTGGTATTTCTATGAAGAGATCTTTTGATGAATATTGACAAGTTCGAGCTCCCTTTTTAATATTTCTTATGTTTACTGGGTATGCTCTAGGAACCATAGTTTTTCGGTTCTTGTTTGGTTGCTTGGTTCCGATCCCCTGATATCTTGAATGCCTTGTTGTTTTCATTGCATAAGGCTCAGGTTCGGAACGTTTCTTGGTGTTTCGGATGGTAGATTCGCTGGAGCTGAGTTCTAGCTGCAGAAACCCTAGGAATTGAGACGTTTAGTGGAGGAAACACGAGCGTGTTGTAGTTATTGAAGTACGGTTCTTTGACAAACCCTTCTTTGAGCTCTTGCTTGGGTATATCTGTGAAATTGGAGCGTCTGGTGTGTGCTAGTTGCCGAGACACTAGATTTCTTACCATGCCTGGGGTTCGTGGTTTCTATAAATCAAACTTCTTCTGGTGCAATAAGAAGCATAATCATTGGGGTTGCCAAGAATATAGAGATGATATTAATGCTTTTTTCCTTTTCTTGCATGCTCGCCTGTGTGATTTCCTTGATCAATACTTGAATTGAGAAACTTCTATAACCACTTTACGATTCATATTCTTGGCGTTGAGAATGAATGAAGTTTATAAAGATTAGTCTAACCAAGTTGTCCAAGGATACTCTAAATTGATTGTTCCTAGTTGAGTAGAAATTTCTTCTGTTCTTTTTTTTTCTTTTTATATAGCATACATTAGGATGGGGACCAAATTGATGTTGTTCTGAGATCAAAGGAGTTGAGGCAGAAAGGAGGGCCAGAAATCCATGCCTAAAAGAAAGAAAATGACATTTCATATACAAATTGATGCCTCTTATAGTTGTCAAATGTCACATCACAGGAAATAAGAAAAACCTATAAATAGAGTTTGTTAATTTCAGATTGACAAAGCAGCTATCGTTTAATGAATATATAGAAGTGTGGAATAACAGGAGAAAGGGGGAAGCAGCGATCTGAACAAAAGCATAGCTGATGAAAACATCCTATTCTCTTTTTTATGGTTGAATAGGTTTTTCTTTCTTCTATCGCGAAGTAGGTGTTAGTGTTGAGAGTAGAGGAACATTAAAGATTAACAAAAGAAGTAGTTGTTCAAAATCTTCTTAGTTGTTTACTTTGATTGTATGACTAGGATTTTTTTTATAAAAAACGAGTAGATTTTATCAATATTTGAACACACAGGTGGTTCATTGTAAATTCCCAAGTTGTTTGTGGAATTTAAAACAAGTCAAGTTTACAGATACAAAAATAAGTGAAGTTTTTTCAAAAATTGAAAATAGTTGATTTAAATCTTTTTATAAAATATTTATGGAGTGGGATCTGCATTAAATTATAAGATAGTGACTGTTAGTGTTGCGAGTCAAGAAACTTTAAAAATGAGAGGTGTTTGTAATTTCAGACGTGAAAACGAGTGAATCCTTGTCAGTTTAAGTGGAACTTTTTTCCTTAAATATCTCTTTGATTCCTTTCATCTTCTAATGGTTGAGTAGGAATTTTGTTCTTTTTGAAAGTAGTGATGCTTTGTCAAGTTTTGAAGAGAAACTTGGTTAAATTCTTCTGAATTACACTCTTATTTAAAATTAATTGATTGATTATCATCATTTGAAGTGATAAATTGTTTGTTAAAGTCTCCCTTTTCCTATTAGTTGATTAGAAATTTCATTATTTTATTAGGAAATGAGTGCTAGTGTCCAGAGTCACGGAACATTTAAAAGAAGGGAGTCTAAGAATGATTGTTTTTGTTGTTGAGTTGGTCAAAAATGTCCGTCATTGATTTTTTTCTTCTTTTAAGAATGATTGAAGTTAGCTAATTTAAAAAGCCTGAAGTTTTATTTTGATTGGGGAGAAATATAATTTATTAAAATCTTTGATTTATTTTTCACCATTCAATAGAAATTTTGTTCTTTTTTTTGGTAAAGAGAAATTTCATTCTTTAATAACAAATCAAGTAACAGTAGTGTAGTCTAAATTTGGTGTACTTATGTTTACTTTATTAATTTGCATTTTAACTTACCAGTCAGCAAAAAGAAAATTATAGTGAAAAAATAGTTGTGTCCACTCGTTGTCCAATTCATATTGCATCTACTAACTCAAAATGTTGCTCAAGATCGAGCTGTTAGTCCGTCGACGAATACACAAATGGATTAATAACTGCGTGGGTCCATAAGGCTGCTTCTAACAAAAAGGCATGTTATGTTGCACTTAAGTTATGTACCCATCCGGTGATAATTTTGCTTTCAACCTTAATATTCAGGCCTCTCCAGCTTGTTCAATTGCAGAGACCCCCCCACTTCTCGAGGATGCTAGCAATGGGGAATGGCTCAAGTTACACTAAATTTTCTCACCATCAAACTTCTTTGAGGCACAGATGAAGTGGCTATGAGCCCTCTTATACAGAAACAGAATGGCAGGAAAGCCCTTGTCACGAGGGACCTTCACTTCAAACAAGCCTAGAACACCTGTCCTGCTAGAGCCATCTGTCTCTTAAAACACAGTTGGAGGAACACTTTGAGGAGGAAAGCAGTGATACCTCAGTGAAAGCTTTGAGAACTAGTCCAGCTGCCAGAAGGCATGGTAGATCTCCTTAGAAACCAATTCTTTAGCATACTATGATTTAAGAAGAAATACCTGTCCTTAAAATGTTTTAGAGCATCTCCGGTATGTTTCTGCTTATAAGGACAAACAGAGGAGTCAGATCATGAAAATTAATGAGCTAAACAGCTCATCCTGGAATAGGAGTCAGAGAACTCCGCCAAAATTTTATAATTCTGCAGAAAATAATGCTCATTCACAACTTCAAGAAATTTCAAGGGTGAGTGAGAGTTCAAACTACAGTAATAACATGCCATGGTCTGCTCCAAAGCCAAGAGCAAGGGAACAAGAGCAGCAAATTAATTCTAATTCTGCAGTTCATGGCATAGCCTGGATCCTCTCACCACTAGTGAAAACCAAGGACCATAATAGGGAGGATGGCACATATGCTAGAAGTCCTTACCCAAAGGAAATAAATGAGGTGATTGTTTGTAGGAAGCTATCTAGGTCTCCCTCTTATGATGTTCATTTAACAAAGAGCCCACACTCAGTTTTAATTGGCGATATCTTCTTTTTCCATGATTGCACAGTTCTGCGGAAAAATTCTGCCATATACAAGCAACAATAGAAAAAAACTTTGCTCCAAACTTAAGAGTGGTTTTAGAGAGAAATACTCCTCTTCTTCATCAGGGAAGTAGTGGGATCGAGAGTTCTGATCGGAATTCTCAAGTCATATCAGCTAGTACTATTCTTTAATGAACAAATGCAACCTCACATTCTGCTGTTTGTCAGTTGAGTGGTGATCAAACAAACACAAGCTCAAATTCTGCTGTTGGTTGACTGAGCAGTAGTAGGTTTCGTGATGGCGGTGGAAAAGCAGAAGTTTCAGAAAATTCACTCCCAAGATACAAAGAAGCCAAGCAGATGCCTGGCTGTCGTGTCAGAAGAGGCTTATTCAGAAAGGGAGTAACCAGAATATAGGGCAATTAATGAAGCTTCTTTTGTCGAGAAGGCATTCGTGGTGGAAGAACTGAGAATATTCTGGCTGGTTAGCATGGGCCCCGTTCATCGAATGAATTCATTTGTCACAAACAACAGATGTAGCATCTTAGACAATTGGTAAGGTTTACAAGTTCTGCATGTTACTTCTTTCTTGTATTTCTTTTAATTGTGATTTTAGGTCATGTTAGATTTGTAGAGATTTCAAGGACTATTAGAATGTAGTTTTCTTTTGATAGATTGTGGTAGTCTTAGTTACTGAATACTCAAGATTGTTGAAAAGCAGCAACTTGCATGTGATCCTTCCCACCCCTTCCTCTATCCCCATACCAGCAGGGGCCTCCGCTAGATCAATTTGTCTTGCTTTGTTAGCGTTAACTAATCCAGATATTGATAATCAGTAACTTCTGAATTTCCTGATGTTCAATTATTGTTCATGAAACAGTTTTTCTTCGTAAATTTAGATTTAATTGTTTGAACTGGTAAATTTTATGAAGAAATCTGGGTAGCCAAGTGTAGCTTTCCCATGCCAATGCTTCCTCAATCCTCTTATCCATATGTCAATAAAGTAGAAGTTTCTCAAAAAAAAAAAAATCAATAAAATTGAAGTTGTTTAAGGATCATTCTAGATGGATTAGGCCTGTTGAGATTAGTGTAGGTGTTGATATACTCAAGAGAGAGTCAATAAGGGAAATCTTCCCAATGAGGACATTTTAAGGACCTGCTACATTTGCTAGCGGGGGAAGTTAGAGGGATGGGTCATAACAAGTCCCTATTTTTTAGCGATAACATAAACTACCTCTCATATGGATTTCGTTATCTGTCAAAAATAGGGATTAATTGAGGGATTGTGGGAGCACTCCTTGAGTGGTCATTGTGGTAGGGTGCTTTAATCTTCGTGTGGTGTCTATGGGCTTTCGTCAAAGAGCAAGTGGGCATTGAACAATGGGTGATCACAAGGTGAGTTCAATGAAGGGGTCCTCCGGTGGTGAGGATCGGCAGACTGTGAGGCAAGAGGAGAGTAATATGACGTGGATTGGTGTTGTGTAGGGGCTTCCCCAGCTACCCGGCTGGACGAGCCACCCGATCTCAAAGATTGAGAAACTCCAACGCTACTTCACCGAGGTCTTGGAGCTATAGGAGGAGCGCGTGGAAGCATCTCGGCAAGCTTGGGAGAAGACGGTGCTTGTATCCTGGAGTTTGGGTCGGAGAGTCCCTGCCGAGTGGGTCACCCGCGACCTCAAAACTCGGAAGAAGCTCGATTACGATGTGGAGGTGTTTCCATTGGCGGAGGACCAATGTGTATTCCGATTTAGGAATGAGGGTGATCGGGATGCGGCCCCGGTCGATAGTCCGTGGCTGGTGGCCGGACAGCTGCTGCTGATGAAACCGTGGGTTCCAGACTTCATCTCCGGAGTGGATAGGGTGAAGACGATGATGGTTTGGGTCCGGTTCCCCTGCCTACTGCTGGAATACTGGGAGAGGGCGTCAATCTTAGAGATCACGGCAGCGGCCGGCTGGCCGCGGGCTCTTGATAACTTCATCGAGCAACTACGAAAGCTGGGATACGCTCGGGTGAAGCTGGAAATCAATGCCCTTGATCCGCTCAAATCGGGGATTCTAATATGGGGGTGATCTAGGGTGTTCTGGTAGAACTTTGTCTATAAAAATATGCCGTCGTTTTGCTACTAATGTGGTAGAATCGGTCATAAGGAGGAGTGTCGGTTCCCCTTGCCGGCGCCGATGGTGGACCATGGACGAGGTAGGGTGTCCCCGATTCTCATGGTGGTGGAGACGGACCCAAGGACAGCGGCCTCGGCGAAGGAGGAGGGGCTGAATCCAACAAGGGGTCTGGTGTTCGGGCCGTGGCTTGCGACGGCCAAGATCTGACAACCTAAAGGTCCTAGAAGTGGTGCTTGGCCGAGGAAGACAACCTAGTCAACCCTGTAGTCAACCTTTAGACCGAGCTCGTCCTACGTCGGGCCGAGCTCACCGCGCATTAGGCTGAGTTCTCCAGGCTCGCCGTCGGACTTGGCTGGCAGAAGCCGACGAAGGTGGCTCATCGGTGGTATCCAAAGAAGGGGTATTTCATCCCGGACTTGGCTCAGAATGGCGAAGAAACGAGGCAACTAGATTTCGAGCCGAAGTTAGGGGTCGAGTCACGGAGCGAGGCGGATCGAGCCCAAGGCAAGGGAGTGGTGGACCGGGCTAGTGGGCTTGAGTGCGTGGATGAGGTGATGCTGGAGGCCGGTTTTGGCTCGAGCCTCAAAGGGACAGGAGCCCACCCACGGAGCGAAGGCCTGCGGGATGATAGGTTGTGGATCCGGGACAACCGACCCATCTTAGGCCCAATCTGAGGTGCCCCAAAAGCTCGAGCGGTCGTCCTCTTCCTTGATGGATCGCACCGAACTACTCTAGCACTACTGATCACCCTTAGCAATGGCGGCCATGGTAGGAGCACGACCTCCAATGGAGGTCGGTACAGAGGCGGAGCATGACGGAGGGGCCAAGGGAGATACTGGATCGGACTGGATGGAAGGTATTGCCACCAATTGCCCACAACAACCACTGATGCCGGCGGTGGATGACGAGTTTGCTGCGGGACCGGGAGAGGCAGCAACGCTGGCAGAGGACGCCAACCATGGTCAGGATTTCTAGAAAATCAAGGCTACCTTGGGAGGGGAGCAACAAGACTCTGGTAACCATGGGTTGCCCGAGTGATGTGTTACAGGTGATGGGCGCCCGGTGGGGGCCAGCGCGGGGATGGGGAGTGCTGGTCAGGGGGTGGGCTCATATCCAATGACATGAAACTGGTGATTTGGAATTGCAGAGGGGCTAGGAAGCATTCCTTCTCGGCCACCTGTAGGAGGTTAGTGTATATGAATGGACCAAATGTTTGTGTTTTATTGGAGACAAGGTTGTTAGGAAGGAGTCTTCAACAGGCTAGGCGTCGATTCCCTTCTTTGTGGGGCTTCTTTGTTATTGAATTCCAAATTACCCATGTATATTGCGAGGCGAATGGGGTTACTGATTGGGTTGTATCGTTTGTTACACAACACTCTAGTGTATGAAGTTGTAATAGCTATGAGTCTTCACCACCCCCTCTTCGCTCCCTTCTTCTTTCTGACTTTCTTGGATGTATCTATACTAGGACGGAACGATGTATCCGGTTTTCCCAAAAAAAAGAAGAAAGGGATTAACGACTTTCACCGATGGCCTAAGAAGTGAGATTATATGAAGTTTCCTATCTGCTCCCTTCTATAGTGGTGTAAACGAGCCAAACATGAGCCCGGGCCAGGGCTACCTCTAGCTCCGGCTTGTTTAATATTTAATCTTATAGTTGAAATACATTCTATTCTACATAATCTGTATTATATTATAATAAATAATTATAAAATAATTATTTATATAACTAATAATTATTAAAATAATATATACTATAGAATTGGACTTGTCTATACTCAAGTGTATCCCTATTCATATTCGGTTAGATCTAAATTAGACAATAGAGGTCCTACATCAATAAGTCGAGCTATTAGATTTGATCTACTACTTTTAAACTGCGTATACACCAAAAATCATATGATTTGGAGATCTTAGCCTATGCATCAAGTGGTCAAAAAATTGGACAGTCTAAATAGCATGAAAATTTTTTTTGATCACTTGATGCATAGTCTAGGGAACTTAAAATCATATGATTTTTGATGTGTTTAATTTAGAGATAATAGATCACATCCAATAGCTTGGATCATCAATGCGAGGCCCTCATCGTGTCATATAAACTTGATCAGAATTGAGTGGAGATCTACTTGTGTGTAGTCAAATCTAGTTCACATAATATACATGTAAATTATTTTTGTATGAGTAGTTCAAGCTAAGTTAAGCCATGTCAGTTAAGTGTAGCACTAGCTTGGCCTGTTTCTTTACCGAATGAGTCAAACTCAAGCTACTTCGCAAACAGCTTGCTTGTTTGCCGGCCCTATGCTTCTAGCTTCTAGTAAACAGTAAGTTAACTGGTGAAGCATCGAAACTTGCCTCCATTTTACAGCTCCCTGTGTGGTATGAAGTCTCTCTCCTATCCCATCATGAGTAAGAATCAAATAAAAATTCATTCAGTAAACTTGCCTCCATTTTACAGCCCCCTGTCAACAAGACATGATCCTACTTCCCCTGTGCCTGGAGGTCGCACTGGTACTGTTTGGAGCAGTCAATTGGAAGCTGATTAATGACATTGAGATTAATATTCTATTGTAGGTTATTTTTGATACGTGGGAGGTTTCAAAAGTTGCTAGTGAATTTATGCATCCTAAAATGATTATCCAGGAAACACTGTTGCCCTTTCAAAATTAAAAGAATTTGTTTGAACTTTTTGTGGAATGACCTTTTGTTGATTTAACATCCTACGATGTAACAATTAAGCAATAAGTTTAAACCCATTATATATTATAGTAGACTTATTTTTTTCCCCAAGCAGAAGCTTGTTGAGCATTTTCTTAGGGGAGTTGAAGCTGATCTGAGAAGAGAGCTTTATTATTGGAATGCACACTGTGTGAGGCGAAAAAGATCTTGGTATTGGAAAATGAAAGGTTTAAAGTGATGTAAAATTTTGCTTTTTAAAGAAAGAGGATGAAAGATCAGCCCCTTGATTTGATCAAGTTGAAGAGTTGTGTACAATTTGAGAACTAAAATTTGCAGGATAAGAGATTGCCAACTAGAACCAGTAAGTTGCAGAAACTGAACATAATTGATGGTGCTCGTAAATTAGTATGCTAATTCATTTGTGCTTTTTACATAAATATTTTGAAATTCTTATTTATTACGTGAACGAGGCCTTGCTTGAAATACTAGTGCAAGGAACAAACTGGCACCCATGAGGTGATGAGGTGTGCCCTGCCATTTTGCGTGCGCCAATGCATGACAAGCACTGTTCTGGTATGGCTTATATTGTGCTAGCGCCGATATTAAATTTTCAGACATGGTTTGCTTCATGGCGAAGAATGAGACGTGATGGCATGACAGTAAATTGGGAGACAAGTGCTAGCATGTGAGAATGATTTGGCTATTGATCGTCTTTATCCTGCTGCGGAATTTGTCGCGGAGGTCATGAGCATCCAACAGGAAGAGGTTTTCAGGGCTGCTGCGTGCGTTGAGTCAAGCTTCAGAGGGTTGTATATGTTTCTCTAAAATTTTGTTTTGATGCCCTTATAACGAATTTATGGAGTTGACAATTTACAGCAGGCACTGAAAACATGTTAATGGTAGTGGAAACCTTTTCTTTTATTTAGAAAAATTTCCGATGCAATCCTACCAAAATATGGATACTGTAGATCACGTTTTAAGTGGAATGCATAACCTCTCACCTGTACCAGCAAACCAAAACAGTCGCAATCGTCTAGAACACCAGCTTCAGCTTCATTCGCCGAGGGCTGGTAATCACCTGTATCAATTCATTGATTGTCATTTACCAAACTACCTAAAATTACACGGAAGGCCCCGCAGATACCACCGGGAAAGCCACTAGGTTTTCGACATTATGCTTTCTCATCGACATGAGCAGAGTACACCAATTAATGATGGCAGCTTATCACTTATCGAAAAAAATTGATGGTAGTCAATCGCCTGGGCAATTAATGAATGCGCAAGTCCAATAAATTACTGTAAAAAACTGAAGTTGGGTAATGTTAGTATGGTCTCTCTACCTCTCAACAATAAATAAATAAAAGAAACCTTCAGCCTATTTATACAATAGGTAACATCAGATTCCATTGAAGAGCAGAGAATCACAACATATGGGCATGAAAAGATGTAATCCATGACAGACAAACAAGGGACGCCCACAGGCAAGCAAAATGAATATGCAACTAAAAGTAATTGCTCTCCAAATTACAGAACATAATATATGTATATCCAACTTCAGCAATTAACACATCAAATATGTGAATGCCCATTCTGCCATTTCTGCCTCTATTGCTGGAGTATCGTGGAGATCAGTCCTTTGACAAACTGCTGCTTGCAGAAGTCTTCTTGCCACCATATCTCTGACCCAAACAAAACAGGTGAGAACATCGAAATAGATAAACAGGTAACTATATACATTCTAACGATATGTAAGCTAAAAAATAATAAACTCATGTGCTTAACCACATTAAATTGCTCAAATCATTTAGGTATGCTAAAACATATATTAGGCAGTAACACAAGGGCTAAACAGAACTCAATTTGGAAAATAGCACATTCAACAAACAGAGAAAAACGATTAGTTGACTACTATGAACAACATAGATCACTGCAGTATTGATATCAACAATCAAGTCAATCAAGCAGAAGTGCACAGAAGCAATGTTGCCATCTCTCCCTATGGACAACAGTTGACATCAGGTGCATGTCCAACCTACTTGCAGAACCGGCTGTCTAATGATTCAACAGTGCAGCTGACATGCTTTCATACTGTTGAAAGAAATTTGCTTTGCAACCTTATACATCCTCATTCAAAGCTTCATAATACTAGTATTGCATAATATTTTTACTTGTAGAAACTGGGACAGCAATAATAAATTTTTCATGTATTAAAGCTAGTTCATACCTGCTTCCCCATGCTAAATGGCACATATTTGTATTTGATCATGTGCAGAATTTGCCGCTTCATTGTCAGGACGAAAAGAACAATCCAATAGCACAGAAGAATGGGCCAAAATACAGGAACATCAAATACAGAGAAGAAAGTCATCACAAATGCCACACAGAAGGCTTTTGTTATGGAATACCTGAAGAAAACAAGAAGAGATTAGCTGCCATTAAAGTATTCACTGCCCATGGTTGACATATCTGCTGAATTTATAACTGAAACAAGGACGGCACACATACTTAATCATTCTAAAAGAATTGATGAATGTTAAACTAGGTTTATGGAATAAGAGCAAATTAGTAAACAAGCATGTGTAATGCACTTTCAACAAAAAGAAACCAAAACAAGTCCATAATCAGGTCCAATAAACAATCAATTTTACAGTATGATTGGTTTCTTAATCTGAATTTGTTATCCAAAAGAAATAGAAAAATGGTTCTATTATATTTATTTAAAGAACACATTCCTCAGCAACTTAAGAAAAAAAAACCTTATATAATGGCAGAAAGGCCCTAATTTTTTTATATGGTTCCAAACGTTGAGGAATCAATAGGCTCAAACGTATAAGTGGCAGATATGAGAAACTTCCAGATGAAGGGGTAGTAAAAATACAGGAATGGAATGAGGCATGAGTACAATACCAGTACTAAAGTTGCACCATTTGACAATAAAGTGAAAGAACTGATTAAGGTGCTATAGTCATGCAATGAAGATACAAGACCCCTTAACCAAATTTATTATCAGGTTGGCACAGGATTGGGTACCAACCAACCCAGAAACTGAAACTATTTAGCTGTTCTAGTCTAAATTGACTAAAACCCCACCCATCCAAAAAAAGAATTGGGTTTGCATCGGGCGACGACCGGGCGGCGGCGCTCGCTGCTGGGCCGTGGGTGGTGGCGGGGCAGCTCTTGGCAATGGAAAAATGGGTTCCCGATTTCATTCCGGGCACCCATTCGGTGAATCGATCGGTTGTCTGGGTCCGGCTGCCCGGGCTCCCTGTTGAGTACTGGGACATGGAGGCCATCAGGGTGATTGTGGCGGAGGTGGGGAACCCCCTGGAGCTCGACCGATTCTCCCATGAGAGGCGGCGCATCGGGTATGCTAGGGTTAAAGTTGAGATCAACGTCCGGCAACCGCTGGTCCCGGGGACCATTGTCCAGGGCGTGCAGGCGAGATTCTGGCAGACCTTCGCCTATGAAGATCTGCCGGGGCTATGCTATCGATGCGCCCGTCTGGACCACTTTGCCGGTGAATGCTGTTACCAGGCCCCGGGAATGCATTCGAGGACGGAGGCGGAGGTCCAAGGCACGGAGACGGAGGGGCAGGGCGAGCCTGCTAGTGGATCGGACGGAGGCGGAGGTCCAAGGCACGGATCGGAAGCTCCCCCGCAGGTAATGAAGGTTCGGATGACCTTTGGTCCGTGGATGACGGTGCCCCGGCAGAGGTACTGGAGGAACACTGGCGCTCCGGTCGGTGTGAAGAAGACGACGGAGGCGGCCGAGACGGCTCGGCGAGCAAGCTTGGTGAAGCCGACCCCGGAGACGGCTGAGGTTGAGGCTGACTCATCGCCGGACACTGAGGGGTGGCGTAAGCCAAAGAAGGTCGCCCGGCGAGGGTCGCCGGGGAAGGGGTCGGGGCAACCGGAACCCGGTGTGGCGGCGGGAGTTCAGATGACTGAGTTGACTCGGCACCAGGACCGAGTGCCGGAATCGCCAACCAGACCCCAAGACCCAGGCCCAAGTCAGATTCGCGGGCCGAACATATCTGCAGGCCCACTGGACGTGGATCGGGCCATTCATCGGGCCGAGGCGGGGCCTGTTGTGCTGAAACGGGCTCGTAGCCCAACCAAGAAGTCGACTGGCACGGCCCGTTTGGCACGGTACCCTTCCGTGCCAAACGTGCCGCGGCCGGCGATGGCAGGCCGGGGAGCTGACCGGCGGAGCTTCCGCAGCCGGAGTTTGTCGCCGGCGGTTGTGGGAGGAGTCCGGTCAACTGATGGGAAGCCCTTCGTTGCCGCGTCCGGTGGTACGGTGAAGGGGGGCCGCGACGTCAAGGCGGTGGATCGGCCGGGGGACTCAAGTTCGGCCTCTACATCGGCGGCCGGCGGCGGGATCCCGGCGGAGGCTCCAGTGGATGGTTCGTCCTGTTCTGGAGGAGGGGAGATCATGGATACGGGAGACCCCAGATGCTTGCCGGCCGACGGTGTGCAGATGAAATCGGTCAGTCCGGATGATGGGGGAGGTGGCAACGCTGGCGGCTCGGCTCTTGCAGTGATTGCCAAACAAATGAGGGAGGCTTTGTCAAAGAAGGTGGCGGATGGGTCGTCCACAGAGGAGAAGGGGTCACGGGTGGTGGATGGGTCACAGGAATCTGAGACTCCACCAAGCACTGTTCAGCCGTTTTTATGAAGGTTCTATTGTGGAATTGCAGGGGGGCGGGGAAGCCGTCCTTCAAACCGGCTTTCCAGAGATTGGTTAGTCTTCATGATCCCGAGATTTGTATATTATTTGAGACAAGATTGTCGGGAGGTAGTTTGGAGCGGGTCAGGCATGTTATCCCGAGATCTTGGGGTACCTATGCAGTGGAGGCGCAGGGGCTATCTGGAGGGATTATTGTACTGTGGAGGATGGGGTCGTGCAACATTGATGTTTTCCACCAGTGCAGGCAGCAGGTGAATATAGTGATATCAGAGGGCAATGCTCCCCCATGGGTTTTACTTGCAGTATATGCAAGTACGGACTATAGGGAGAGGAGAGTGTTGTGGGAGGAGGCCACAAGCCTCATACAGCTGGGGCACCCGGTGTTGGTAGCAGGGGACTTTAATTGCATTGACAGTCCAGTGGAGAAGAGGGGCGGTAGGGCATTCACCAATAAAATTGAGGTCAGGGAATTTCAGAACTTCTTGATGTCTAATGGGCTAGCTGATCTTGGATTCACTGGCCCAAGATTTACATGGTGCAACAACCAGCAGGGTCAGGCCAGAGTATGGGAGCGGCTCGATCGAGTATTTGCCTCGACTGGATGGATCCAGAGATTCTCAGATTACTGGGTGCGCCATTTGCCTAGAATTGCCTCTGACCATAGCCCCATATTGGTGAGTACTTCACATTTTATTCAGTCTCATTCTCCATTTCGATTTGAGAAGGTATGGTTATCCTACCCGAGGTCGTGGGAGGTAGTGAGGGAGGCCTGGAGAACGCCTGTTCGTGGGAGTGCAATGTACAGGGTGTCTCGGAAGCTTGAGCTGACTAGACGCCGGTTGATTCGGTGGAATAAGGAGGAAGTGGGGAATCTTTTCAGAAGGGTGGAGGAAGTTGAAGCATCTATTACTAGGGCGCAGACCCAAGAGGATAGTGGTGGAGGATTGTCGGAGGAGGACCAGGGGGAGCTTAGGGGACTCTTGGCCATGCATCACTCTCTACTCAGGCAGCAGGAGGTATTCTGGAGACAGAAATCGAGGGTTCAGTGGATCCGCGAGGGAGATCGCAACACGAGATTTTTTCATCAGTCGACTATCATGCGGAGGCAGCAGAATAGGATTCGCAGGATCAGGGATAGTAGTGGGCAGGAGTCAGAGGATATGGAGGTTGTCAGGAGGACACTATTGCAGTTTTTTCATGCCAGATGGACTGACACAGAGCGACTGGATGTTGATGGCTATGAGTGGGGATTGGTTCCAGAGGTGCAGATCACCGAGGGAGAGAATGCAGCATTGAGCAGACCAGTATCAGATATGGAGATTCAGGAGGCCCTATGGTCTCTAGGGGAGGATAAGGCCCCAGGTCCGGATGGCTTTCCCCCACTCTTCTTCAGGAGGTATTGGCAGATCATTAGACAGGAGATTCTACAGGCTGTTCAGCAGTTTTTTGCATCGGCTTCGATGCCTACGGAGTGGAGGCGGACTTTTATCACTTTGATCCCGAAGAGACATGACCCAGTAGAGCCGGGCCACTTCCGGCCTATCAGTTTGTGCACGACTTTGCACAAAGTAGTGGCTAAGGTACTGGTACAGAGGCTGAGAGGTGTTTTGCCCAGGATTATTTGTCAGGAGCAGGGAGCTTTTGTAGGGGGACGTTCGATTTCTGATAACGTCCTCTGTGCCCATGAGTTTATGACTGATCTGCAGAGTGCTCCCCGCTGCAGGAGTTTGATGGGGATCAAACTGGATATGGAGCGGGCGTATGACAGGATGAGGTGGGATTTTGTTAGGCGGTCCTTGGAGATGTTTGGATTCCACCCACAGTGGATTAGATGGATTCAGGGGTGCATTCTGGCACCATCTTTTGCATTATTGATAAATGGCTCCCCATCGCGGTATTTTGAGTCATCAGTGGGTCTGAGGCAGGGTTGTCCATTGTCACCACTTTTGTTTATCATCTACTCGGACTTTTTGTCACGAGCACTCCGCCATGCAGCAGTGTCACAGGAGATTGAGGCATACAGGCCGGCGAGGGGCGCGACAGGTATCTCACATTTACTTTTTGCGGATGATTGTTTACTACTGACCCGCGCAACTCGGAGGTCAGCTCTGACTGTTAGTGGAATCCTGGAGGGATATTGTGGAGCTTCAGGTCAGATGGTTAACTTATCTAAGTAAGCCATCAGCTTTAGCCCGAGGACTGATCCTAGGGTGAAGGCATCCATCATGAGCAGATTGGGGATCGCCGAGCAGGAGGGGACCCTTAGATACCTCGGGGTCCCGATTACTGGTCGACGTCTACGGCAGGGGGAGTGCTCGTCCATGGAGGCGTGTATCAGACGGAGACTGGAGAGCTGGCAGGTGAGCACTCTTTCGATGATGGGCAGAGTTACCCTACTGAGGTCAGTTTTGAGCTCTATTCCTGTTTACCTACTGTCTAATACACTGGTACCGGTGTCTGTGCTCCGGAACCTGGAGAGGTTGTTCAGGAGTTTCTTATGGGGGCACCGTGGGGACAGAGGGGGCATCCACCTACTGGCTTGGGAGGTCATCTGTCAGCCAACCAGTCGGGGTGGGCTGGGAGTCCACTCTCTTTTGGAGCGTAGGGAGATACTGGCCACTAGGCTGGCAGTCAGATTTATTCTGGAGCCGGGAGGTATTTGGGCTTCCTTGCTGAGAGCGAAGTATGGTGACCCCATTACTTCGGATACATTCAGAGCCGGACGTGGATCTTCCTTTATTTGGAGAGAGATATGTACTCGTGCCCCGGGGGTGCTGCCTATGATCCGATGGGAGATTGGGGACGGTCGGACTATCAGTATCCTAGAGGATAGATGGCTATCGGAGGGCAGATTGCAGGATTGGCCCACACTGATGGATCACGGGTGGCTGGAGGGGCGCACACTGAGTGCTTTGTTTGTCCAGGGGGAGCAGAGATGGGATGCAGACCTCGTTAGGCGGGATTTTGATGATCAGCTGGCAGATAGAGTGTTGGCCTTACCGATCCCGATGGGGATGGCAGTGGATAGGAGGATATGGAGTTTGTCCGGGAGGACGATAGTGAGCTCCCGCGATATTGCGCAGTGGAGAGGAGGAGTGGGGACCCGACACTTTGATGGTGCCTGGATCTGGAGACTACGTGTTCATCCACGCATCGCACTATTCCTGTGGAAGGTAGCATGGGGTTGTCTACCCACTAGGATGTTCTGATGCGACGGGGAGTACGGATAGCTGCAGATTGTGTTGTCTGTCCGGAGGTGGAGGAGTCTATCTATCATGTGCTAGTCGAGTGCCCGCGGGCTGTTCAGATTTGGAGGTCTGCAGGGATCGCCTATGACCCGGGACAGAGATGGTCGTCCATAGCCGAGCTCATCCGTTTTCTGGAGTTCCCAGGGGCAGGACCCGGGGTGGAGGAGAGAGGGACTCGTATTGCATATCTGGCTTACCACTCCTGGTTAGACAGGAATGTACGAGTCTTTGAGAGTCGCAGCTCATCCCCGAGGGCGGTGGTGGCCAGGGCCTTTTTGCATGCAGAGGAATTTTTTAGCACTACTGTTAGGTCACCTTTCAGGTTGGCCAGGGACATCTGGGGTACCCCGACCGCTCTTGTAGCGCCCATCTGTTTCGTATCCTGGGTACCCCCACCCCCTGGCTTCCTGAAGGTGAATTTTGATGGTAGTTTGGCAGCTGACGGAAGTGGTGGAGGTGCAGGCTTCGTCATCCGTGATCATGATGCCAGGTTAGTGGCACTGGGGGGGGCAGCGGATCTTCGATGCATCGGTGGTATGTGCGGAGCTCCGAGCCGCATGGGAGGGCATATCTTATGCGAGACGGATATTGCATGCCGACCAGGTCATTCTTGAGGGCGACTCAGCCACTGTGATTGATTGGATTAGGGGTCGTGGTCGTGCAGGTGAGGGTAGACCGTTACTCATGGATATTCGCGGACTTTTGCAGGCGTGTGGAACCCATCAGGCTACACACGTCTACAGGAAAGCGAATTGTGCAGCCGATTGGGTCGCTTCCTATGCGGCTCACCACTCTGGTGGCTTTACTGTGCGGGAGCCCGACACTGTGCCGGAGTCTCTTTTAGATTTACTTGCTTCTGATTTTGTAGGCCGTATTCATACCCGTAGGGTATGAGCCGCCGTTGCACCAAAAAAAAAAAAAAAAAAAAAAAAGAATTGGGTTAGGCCCACATCTTCAGATACCAGCAGGTGAGATTTCATAAGACCCATTGGGTCTATGGGCTGAGTATAAGCATGTCAAGACCTACCAGACACTCATTGAATTTGATCATAACTTCAGCTTGAATAGATCCATTGTTAGATTTTTGAGTTTTTTAAAAAAAATGCTTATGGCCCAAATTTATTGCACAAATTGGCCAGTCATGCCGATCTTTCACCATTTCATAGTTTCTTCAATACTAAGAAGCACTTTGCCTAGGTTAAGCTGCAAAATTTGTGAATATTTAAAAGCATTGCAATATTTGACTGGTATCAACTATCCCACATCTTAAATCTTAAACCTGATAATCATATAGTTAAATTGTCAGACAATGAAAAGTATATTGTAATCTAAAATGAAGCAAAACATAATTATAAACTCATCAAATTATATACACACATGAATGCATTCCACTGATACAAATATTGTCTTGACATTAAACTGCCAGAATGATATACTCAATCATCCAAAAAAATATATTATACTTTTAAATGATATCTTGTTTGCTTATTTGACTAACTTATTTTCTTTTTCTAGCATATTCTCTTTTTGAATTTTTAATATTTTTTGTCTGACACTAGAGCCAAAACCACTAAGATTGAAAATCATATTTCCAATACCAAAATTAAAATGGAATTTCTAAACGTGCAAAATCTCCTTACCTTGTGACTTCACAAGGCTACATCGTAAAGGCTCAAGCAACTTTAATAATAGACTCACCATTTGATCAAACAATCTGATCCTCTTGAAATGACCTGTATTGCTACCATTCAGCATTCAAATGTCTTCATATGCCTCTTTTACCCCACTTAGGCCAGATTCCCAATCACCACAAAATATACTTTCCTATATTCCAGGACTGACACAGATAAAACCTCCCCAACCAACTTTAAGGAAAGACATTAGAAGTTTCCAAGCTCCAGGTTCCTGACCATCATGTCCTCAAAAATACTTTCATATTAAATTTCCAGACATCTCAACTCAAGTCCAAACACCTAACTATCTTACACATGCTTATCGGTAAAACTCTCCTACCATTAAAAAATTCATTTTATGATCGTCAAGGTTAAAATTTCCAAAGAAGGATCTCTGCTCATACTTTATATGTTTTAAAAACAAAGTAATATAATTATTTTTCTTCTTTAAAGAAAACAATATTTGACATTGGAATCAATGATTTTTTTTTCAGGGAAAAGTATGGAATATAATCATGTCACATATGTACTGTTTTACATATCCAAAACATATAAATATAAGATGCTTCATTTTACTTTCAGTCATATCTGTTTTTCATACCAAGGCAAGGATATCTCTACACTCTTGAAATGCATTTTCCAAACTCATAGTGCCTACTTACCACTTGTCTACAGCTCCAATTTCTTTTGAATTTTGCACTATAGCTTTCCAACCTCAAGATTAAATACTACAGCAAGGGGACTGAAGCTATATCTGGCTTTCACCACCCTTACTTGCACGTTCCAAAGCTCGAATAACTTGCCAATCATTGACAACATAAGCCGGAACCTTAGCTTCCTAAATCTCTGTTGATAGCACACGCAGTTCGAATTGATTACCTAGAGTCCCTAGGAGACCAACTCTAAGCTCAAGGAAAATGTCGAAATAAGCTTTTACGCTGGTCCATGATTTTTTCTTACCCAATAGTTTAATTCAAGGAGAACCAGAGTAGCATCAAATATGTTGACGCCAGAGAAAGCAAGATATATTGCTTTCAGCTTGCTGTTTTACCAGCCTTTGGTAATCACATGTAGCAGCCCTTTGCTGCTGACAGGAATTCTTAGGGCCTGTTTTCGTATTTTTGTTGTTTTTGTGCTTTTATTTCCCTACAAGTGAAATAGTCCATGGAGTTTGATGTTGGAGATTGCATTTGCATGGAGCTTCTGCCAGTCCTTGCTTTTATTTTCACTCTTTCCCTGAAAGGAACAAATCTTTTGCTGCCAATAGCTCTAATGGTTTTACAAACAATTTAAACAACAAAGGGTTTCATCAACTTTCTTCTTACACAACTGTTCAGCCTTGTTTGGTTTTTTTCTTGGACTTTTGAAAAACAGAAGCAATACCTAATGGGCCCTTAAAAAATTCCAAAATGAGGGGCTTCATTTGCTGTGAAGAACCTTGATATCTGTCATCACAATCTATGCTAGCACATAGTTTTCTGTTTTCGAAAAAAAATGGTGGAATATCTACAAGTAACCTATAAGCCAGTCCAGCTATCATATGCATCATGCTATTTCACTCAGAAAATTAGCACTAAAGTCACCAGCTAATCATTACCAAGCACTAAGTCAAAGTACCTCTTTGCAAGTGATACCCTATAAATGATGGCATCAATTACAAACAAACAAGCAGGCTCCACAGTGATACCAAGTAGCAAAAAGAAAGTTTTCTATATTCCAGTAGGTAAGCAAAAGTGAAAGCCAAAATAAAACCAACCCAACACACTACTACTCCTCCCAACTAACCTTAATGGATATGCCTCCTTTCTCTGAATCTAGACAAATCCATAACAAAAGACTATTCAGCTCATCAAAATTCATCCCAAGGGTTCTTTTACTGATTTACATGCTTGCCAAGTTGATGGCCTGCAAACCTACATCTCCATAATGTTTCTCGTCCCTGAAAGACTAACATGGAAGTCAAAGCCCTAAAAATCAACATATAAGAAATAATGACTTTCCTATCAAGAACAAATCTCACTCCTCAACCAGGAAAATTTTGATCTTCGTTTACACCATCAAGACCAAATATTTCATGTTGATCCTAACAGATGACCAAATAGCACAAAGGGATTCATCAAAGAATTATAGCCCCCAAGGGAAATCATCATTCATATCCTAAAATAAGAATGTTATCGCAAGCTGGGAACTTATATCACCACTAAAGTTTATAATGTATATAATCTATATTAATCAACTAGCCAGCTTGTAATTGCAACATATCTACCATCATCATCATATTGCAAGAGAGTGTATATCATCACCATATTGCAATTGAGCGTATATTACATGATACAACTGATATTCCCGCATCAGTCCCTCTTTGTTGCTTGGCATGTCTCACTATACTCCTTGAACCAAGATAAAACAAAGTGGTGGAATTGGATCTCCTTATTTCATACTTAAGAACCCTTATGAAGTAGTGATAAACAATACATCCACCCTACTTCAGTTGACTTAAATCACCAAAAGCATTTGAATCTAATTTACAAAGAACAGATGGTTCCTTCTTATAGATAAGCTTCTAATGTGAATCTAATTCATATGCACTATGTTAATTCAGATGAAAAATATGATGACATCAGACCCGTCAGTGACATCATCATGATTAAAAGAAATCTAAAACAACCTTCAAACATCTATTTTTCTTTAAAAAAAATTACAAGTTATCACAAAACCTCAAATAACCAAAGAGCACAGGCACTTCTCTGCTACATTAGACTCAGAACAATAATCATTACTCCCAAAGAATCTCTAGCAAGTTTAGTCTGGTGACCTAATTTTGAAATATTTATAGCTAACTCCATCCGATGTTTATCTCTATATCCAATCTCTCTCTGAGTAATGACGTATAAATTTAACTAATATTTCAGGGTTAACCAAAAGTATAATAAGACCCATATAAACAGATTGGGAACTAAAAATACCAATAGCAGAGCCCCAGAAAATATAAAATATAAATGATATAGAACCTGTATATCTTCCTTGATAGAAACAATAATTAAAACACAATGCAAATAAGTCTTTTTTATGAAATAACAATTTTCAATATGATCAGACTAAATCAAACAAGTTCATAAAACACATGAACAAACAAAACAAAATTATCACTATTAAATGAACCTATGACAGCATATACATACATATATACAGGTATAAGTGCACAATCATATTGTATTTATATATTAATTCTTAGAGAAAAGTTTTTCACATATAGAGTCTAAGTAGAGGTTTTTCAGGATACAAAGCTCAAAAATTGTCAAATACTAGAGATAGCAGCTTGCTCCCAAATCCTTGATTTACACTTATTGACAACACGAAAAAGAAAAGGATCCATCGCATTGACAAATTACCAGAACGTAAAGAGAGAAAATAAAGCAAAAACCTTAACAAAAGAACGAATTTTAAATCAACGAAAATATTAAGTGTTTTGTCAGAAAAGACAACTATTTAAAAAAAGATAGACTTCAAATTCAAAACATATTGTTTGAAAAACTATTCAAACTTTACCAAACCTTCTCATGGTCCCAATAAATTCATAGAGATATCAATTTCCATGCTTAAAATGCAATATGTGTGCAGCAATGCTTCAATTGAATATAAAAATTTTGCACCTAAAGTGTGCACGGATGGTCTTCTTCATTACTTCCATATGAAGATCTACATTAGAATAATGTTGGCGATACTTGCATCCCACTTGAAGAATCCATGATAACACATATCAAAAAATCAGAAAAGAGGCAAGCACTATACCATTGAAATTTGTTGATTGTAGATTTAAAAGTTAGGTGGAGATGCAACTTATAAAATACTTGTGACCATGTTTTACAATCTATGGGAGAATCATTAATTTACTAGTATACTCCCATGTCATCTTCTTAAGATACATGGGAGTATACACCTCCCCTTGTACACTTAAAAGAAGTCACAACCATTGAAATCTAGAAATTAGAATGACATTATGAATAAACCCATCACTAGTAAGTTGGCAGTTAAAAAAAGAAGCATTCATGAAAAAACATAAAAACAGTACATCCTTAAAATAATTTTGAAAAATATTATCATATATATAACCTAATTAACATCATTTCATTCGTCTATTTCCTCTTATTCTTTTTTTTATCCTCTTTTCAATCAGACATTTGGATATGAATCGGCATCTGAATCTGAAGACCATGTCCATGCAGCACTGTATCAGGCAATCACTATTTCCCATGGACATTCCTTATCTATTTAGTAACTAGCGCCTTTGAAGCTTGCTCTCATAAAATATTATTTAACCACGTCGTGACCTTAAAACTATTAAGTTGAGATCTTCTGCAGACAAGAAGAATGACAAGAAGAATGCAATGCATAATTTGCACTCAGAAATTCACCAAAAAAGGATGGAACAAGGTTGAGACTGGTTTTATTTTTCAATCTTTAAATAAATTATCAATCCTTGCACAGTTCCAAAGTGCTCCAATAATAAATTACTTTTATACCAAAGTTTCTGCAGTACTAATAGGCGAGGACAAAAATTTTTATCATTCATCTATATAAACAAGTAAAAATATTAGCAACATGCAGCAATGAAAAGTTTGCACATTGAGTTAACTTGGAGAAAGTGAAAATTGTGAAGAACTGACAGATATTCCCCATTCCCCAGGGCTAAACATGATAAATTGATTTATTTTGAACAAAGCAACAATACCTCCACTTGACTTTGAAGCCTGTGAGCAAACGATAATAAGGGCCCATTCTTTGGTGGGTAAATAACAGGGAAAAGTTGGTCAACTTTCCCATTGACCAACTTATCCATATTCTTGTGAAACCCAGCCTATATAGTAAAGAACTATGCCTAGTCCACTTGACCGGCCCAGATGTTAAAGTTAGAGTAGGAGACGGAAAAAAAAGAATAGAGCCATGTTCGACTTGGAATAGAAAACAGACTCCTCCATTCTAATTTTCTATGAGAGCTAGAAAACCTAACTTCCAACGGCTATTTAAAGACCCTCATACCCCCTTCGCACTCACCACCAACAGATTTTGCTAATTACCACTTCTAGACCACCGCCAGTTCCTTTCTCCTCCTTTTGACTTCCAACGATCTTAGCCCGCAATGCTCACTGAAGATTTCAGTTGAGTGTTCGTTAGAATCTTAGGTTCCGAGAGAGATTTTTGAAATTAATTGAATCTATAGTTTGGTTTCGCTCACAAGATAAGTAACCTAACACTTCAAAATGTGTTTTCTAATGACCTTTGAAAAATTATAATTAGTTTATTAAATTTGATTATAATCTTCTGTTTTATATTTGATTAAACAGATCAAGCATGCTGTTATTATTGTTCTAATTGTTCTAAAATATGTATTTTAATACTTTTGTAATTGAAAAATTATGGCTGGGTAATTTATGAAATTTGTTATATATATATATATATATATATATATATATTCTTAGCATGGCTATGATCAGGCTCCACCAATGAAGATTATTCGTTGACCCTATCGACTAGTAATATGAGAAACTAATTTCGACATCGAGCCACCGGTGATTAGAATAGAGGTATTTGTTATGTGGCACCTTGTGCACCCAGTATCTAGGGTTGGAACCGAATTGAATATAGATCGAATATTGGTACATCCATATCCATATTTGTTTTGTCTGATGAATACGAATACGAATATTAGTCGGATGCAAAAATTCATATGCATATCTGTTTTCAACAGATATGGTTACAAATCGGATACTAGAAGTATAGATATAAATACAAATATAAGTTGGATGATTAAACTTTATGACCACAAAATCAAAAATATTACTAAGTGGATGGAAAATCAAATAAATTGCATGTTAATGTGGTTATATATTTTTCTTAAAAGTTGATGAGTTCTATATAAAATTAAATAGGGTTACAAATAGAATCGAATATTCGGATACAAATCGGATAGTTGTCTATTCATGTCCATATCCAGTTTTCTTTGATGGATATGAATACGAATGCAAATATTAGTCGAATGCTCAAATTTATATCCATATCCGGATAGATTCAGTTACGAAAACGGATTCAAACGGATATTATCCAAACCACTTTCACCCCTGCCCGTACCTGCTATCTGACCCATGTCATTGAATTACGTGGCCGTAGCCTGATGTTGAGTCTAGTATCAGTTTATAAAAAATAATTTTCGAAAAAAATGTGTATTATTCGAGATTTAATTTATTCCGAGACAATATCATGTTATTTGATTATTTATTTGTTTGGTATGCTTAGACCCCACTTTGGTGCATTATATTGCTCACTGGATTGATGTAGCTCATTATTCTTTTTTTTCATTTTTCAGATCCTGAATCATGATTGCTCGAAATTTGGAAGTGTGCTAGATCTTCTAGAGATATTTATGATTATTTGGATTTCTAACTTAGTTTAATTTAGATTAGTTCAGTTTAGTTTGAACGTTTTATTTGATTTGAATAATAATAATTAGTTAGAATATTTTGACTTATATTACTTTAGGATAATTGATTACGAGAATGATTTGATTAGATCCTGATTAAATTAATTTTCGAGGATTGAAGAATTATTATTGCTCTGAGATTATTTTGATTTGATCAGTAGCCTTGCATGCTTGTATAATCTGCCCTGCAAGTATGTGTCGTCTATTATGCTTTATATTCGGGGTGTGGTAGTTTTCATGCTTTTCCAAGTGGGTAAGTTATTTTCTCATGGGTAGCATTTATCCATGAGGAAAAAGTCCCACCTAGGAGGTGGGTAAGTCATTTTTCCATTGTAAAATAACCATTTTATAATAGAATATAATATTATATATACATAATATTTTTACATAATAAATATATAAATTATATATATATAGACAAAGAGTATAATGAAAAATATGGATAAATCTTGGCAACTTACCTGGGAAAGTAGTAATGCAAAATTTCAGAGTCACTTTCTAATGTATAAAAAAATATGGGTAAATTATTTTTCAGTCTAAATGTTCTCTAAAAAACACTTACCTAAAAAAATACAAATTTCCAAGTAAGTTTTTACGCCCCCGGCCCTAAACGTTGAACCACAAAGTTGCTAGAGAAGAATGATGCTGAATGATGCTGAACTTAAAAAAACATTCAAAGAATGATATTGCCAATGAGGGTCAACATCAGGTTGAGAGCATGTCATAGAACTTTTCTAAACTATGATGGATCCCACAAGACACAAAGTTTCCCAGTTACTACGATCAACGTATGGTGTAGAATTTAAAAAGTCGCTAATAATGCTTTCGTATAAAGGAATATAAAATAAGATAATTATTTTGACAACTAGAAAATGACAGAAAGAAGATTCATAAAAGTAGAAAATGACATGAAAAGGTAATTCGAGAATTGCTACAGATAAAGAATGAAACTAGGCAGCATGTCAGTGACACTAAACGTCAGAGCCCAAGTAAATAGAAATTTCATATTACTTTTTTCTGATAAATATCTTTCTGAATGATAATTTCTACTCGAGAAATTAAAAGCAATTACTAAATCCGATTATGAATGGAAAGAAAAGGAACAATAAAGATCCTGAATTACAGTAAAAGACCCCCGGAGTTTACCAGAATTTGAACTCAGGTAGGCGGCGAATGAAGGGTTTGAACTCATCCGAACCCCTCGTAGGAAGCGCAGGCTCATCAGAAACTTCCAGCTCCGGATCCACCATAGGGGACAGAAACCCAATCAGGAGATTCAGCAAGTAGATCCCAAGACCGTACGTCACAATGTAAAACCCCTGCACATAATAAACACGGAGCCAATAGATCATAGCAACTCCCAGCGTTCCCAGCCATCTCCCGAGCGTATGGGGAGTAGATCTGTCCAAATAATACTGAAACGCCCTGGAAAAATCGTTTCTCCATTTCGCCAGCGGTACGGAAGCGGCGGCGCCATCGCCTGAAGATCCCTCCATGAAAACTAGAGCCTAACTGTACGCCTAAAAACACCGCCGTGCAAAGATTTCAGTACACATCTGGGAATTTGGATTCCAATAAGGCATCCCGAAAAAACTCGAGGAAATCAAGAAAGAAGGCGAGATCGTGTGATAATTAGCGTTCTTGATCAGAAAAAAGAGAGAGTGATTAGCGGAAGATTACCACGAATGTTAGGGTTTTCAGGAAGAATTGGCTACGAAGCGAATCAACCAGCAGCAGCTCAAATGGAGAGACCTACCAGCTCCTTCCACGTATCAAGAATCCGAGGAGGCAGATCTGGCAAACAAGCCCTAGAATCCCGCAAGAAGCGCCGGGCTTCGAGCAGAGAAGGAGATCAGGGTTCGATCCGCAAGCAAAACCTGGGAACGCGAAGGACAGGCGGTAGAGGGGCGAAGGGATCCGTCGGCAGCCGGCGAGATTAGGGTTCCAGGGGAGCCGGAAATAGGCCCCGGGAGAGGCGAACTGGGGTTAGGGATAGGCTTAGGCTTTCGCCATGATGGGATCGGATGAGGAGAGGAAGCCGGGGAGAAGAGAATGGAAAAGGCTTGAAGGGCCCCTGCGACTATTTCTACCTATATATCGTTAGAAGAAGACGGACGGAACGAGGGCCAGAGAAACGAGAAGCCAAATAACATCCTCCATACTGGTGAGTCCGCCGATCCGAATCTGGGCGAGATACGGGATTCATAGAGAGTCCAATTCGCTGACTCGGTCCCGATGGGTGAGTTGAGCGAGTCGGGCTGTTTTCTCTGTCGGTTGCGACCCGCGGATCTGGAGAGCCCACTAGGCTTGTAGACTAGATATCACATTTATGTGTTATTTTACTGAGGATGGAAGAGCAGACGCTAATACTTATATTATTTGTTTTGGTTTATCCGGTTTCTTGTCTTTGTTGGTTGATGGAAAGCAAATCTATCCAAATAATTAGTATATGAGAGGCATGAGAGTGTAATATAGCAGAAGCTATGATGCTAGATAGATCCAAATTTTATTGAACTGATAAATGCAGGGAGCTCATTTTTTGATTAAATAATATATCTGTAGTGATGTTTCAACTATTTGCTGGTGAAATATATATCCTGGATTTGAACTGATGATCAAATATGTTTATGTGTTATATCAGCTAAAATATTTTTATCTTTTACCCAATGAACACGAACAACTATGTATCTATTCATGGAGGATAGAGTGCAAATGTAAAGTATTGAGATAAAAATACATGCACTTTTGCATTCCAAGTAAAAAAAAAAGACTAGTTAATGAATGAATGGACTTGCCTTTCCTTCGAATCATAATGAGCTAATCTATTTATTATACAAGAAGGCACTCTTTTAGTAGAATAAACAATGGTGGTGCATATATTAAGGATCATAGACATGAATTATTATGGGTTTGTCTCTAGAAATTTGGAGGTTTTTCATTACAAAAGATATGTCGGTTAAATATGAAACTAGTTATGTAGATACATAAGATGAACAATCTTAAAATAACAAGATTGGTAATTAAAATATTAATTGAAGATGCAGCCTAAGCAAATAAATAGTACTTGATACACACACATATATTTTTATATATGCAAGTATGAACTAAAAAGTATAATGCCTTGTGAGGGTTCATTTGGTTGGGCAGGTCAGATTATGGAATAATTTGACAATTTCTAAGAATCATTAATTTAAAAAAAATCATTACAGGAAAAATAATTTACAATATTTGATTAGTACAAAAATTACTCCGAAAAATAGCATCAGAAAAAATATTGCCAAATTTCTAGCAATATTCTTAAATAAATAATTCAAATAATAACATCTTTTTCTCAGTCCATCTATTAGCTATCTATGGTCCACTTGCATATATGTTGTTAATATTGGCTATTTTAAATATTAAATTATATTTACATGAATTATACAGATAGCTACGTAACACTGTTTAATTTGAATATTTTAAAAATAATTATACATATATTAGAAAATGCATTTCTTATTATAAATAAATATTAGTATGCTTTGATATATAAAATCAATATATAAGCTATCAATAAATCCTATATTAGATTTATTCATTATTAATAAATATTAATAATTATTTTATTATTATTAAATATGTTAATATTAACTATATAATATAATTAACATAATGTAAGTGAGGGTATTTTTTTTGTTAAGAAATAATATTTTTATATTATTTTTATTTAATATGGAAAAATAAATATCATCATGATATTTATTTTTTTCTTCAAAAAATAGAGGCAGAATGCATCATTTATTTAATATTTTTTATCTTTTTTTAAAATATAACATTTATTGTTTTTGGTACCAGACGGCCCTATGAGATTTCTTGAAAGCAGTCCGCAGTTGACCAGTTGGTGGGAGGGGGGGTGTCAGCCGCGCATCCAAGAAAAGCATATTCTCTAGCCAAAGGGCAAAAAAGAAATGATGCATCGCCGTCATCCTCGAGCTCGGGCGTCCGTTGGACGGCCTCATGACACGCGTCGTTATCATATCCCTACGGCGGTCCAGGACCCGAATCGAACGGACGGGAGAAGCCAGCGCTCGAGTAGACCTTTCCCAATTGCCGCTTCTTAAGGAGCTCTGGCCGAAGTCGGTCCTCGTTGCCTTCTCACGTCTCTCTCCGTTCTTTCTTCTGGTTTTCATCTCTCTGTAAGTTCCCTCTGTCTCTCTGCATATATTTCCACTCTGAAGCCTTTTGTAACCTTCTTCCACTCGTCCACTTCTGTTCCAAGTCCAAATTCCACTAACAAATTTGAGTATTTTTCAGTTCAACAAACAATTGAACTCTAATATCCTGGAAGTTGCAGCTAAACGTAGTGCTTTGAAATTCATTCTTCCTTTCGTTTACACTAATTTGTCATTTATATTGCTCCATTGATGGGCTTGGGAAAAAGACCCCTTGTCTTTCCAGAAATTCATTCTTCTTTTATTATACCGCTTTTATTTAGTTATTTTTTGTACGTTCCTGGATATTTTGAAGACTGACCTCCCATAATGCTATGGTATATATGCATCTCTTAATTCTTATCTGTATCCCATAGGGCAACAAGGGGGGATTTGGTTTATACTTCATATGCGGTAGTTCAAAGGGGCTTATTTGCAACAATCCCCTCTTCTAATGGATCTTTTTAGTTTATCGGTAGTTTGGTAGCCTCTTTTCCTCACGGTATGAAAGGCGTCTTGATGCTCATGCACACGAGTTATTACCTGACCAACGGTGGTCAATATCACTGTGTTAGGTGCACATTGCAAGCGATCTTAATGGCGATTATTGTTATTTCAGAATTAAAACGAGGTTTAGTGATAGTCCTGCCTATTATCTTTAAGAAGCTATTCTACGCATATGAATTCTGGGCTGGTATAACTTATGTGTCAATATTCTAGATCTACAGCTTACCGGGGTATGATGATGAATTGTTTTTTTTTTACATATATACTTTTTTTCATGACATCAGGTACTGGGAATATGTTAGAATTCGATTAATTCTGCTACTCACCAACTTTCTATCGGTGAAACGGGAGGACATAGGAGTGGTCTGCCACCTTCTTCTAATAATTGGAAAGAAAGAAGAAGAAGAGGAAGAGTGGAGTATAATTAGTAGGGGTATCATCAATGTGCAGGATCATTATCAACATATAGAACCTTGCAAACTCTCAAGGTGACGTGTGTATAAACATTGCAGACCGTAGGTGCTATGAGAATTTTTTTTTTAATGGGGTTATAACAACATGAGCTTTGCTTTGTCCTTCGAACTTTTGAACCTATACGGATCAATAGAGTTTCCAAATCTGACATGGATAGTGAGGTACAACATTCGGGGTTTCTTGTTGATTCTTCACATTGGACATGATATATTGTGCCTTGTAGAGGCTATCTTCTGCCACCAGAAAGTTTCTTGCAGCAACATGAGCAACAGAAGCAAATTTTTTTTCGTTTTATTAAGTGAATCCTGATACAAATTTTAGATAGTAGAAATGAAAAGGAGAACAAATATGAGTATTGAGCATAGGAATATCTATCTTCTTACTTGTAATGGTATGAATTAATCTAGGAAATAATTTAGCATGCAGCCAGGTAGTTTGCAGATGGTTACAAATCCAAATCTTTAAATTCTTGCTTTTAAATTGCTGATCATCTACAAGCAACAAGCTCCCAAGTGAATATATTAAAGCAATGAGACTTGAGAGCTTTCTCAGCTTGTTGTTTAAGTGGATTAAATTAAATCTTATAATAGTAATTCCTTCTCCAACTCCTAGTTTCTTTGATTTCTGAAAAAAAAATTTCTCTCTCTCTCTCTCTCTCTATTTTTATAACTCCTCTCTGTTATATCACAATGTTTAATGCTACTATGGATCCGTTCTTCTTCTTTTCCCTGTTGGTGTGATGGGGTAGGAATGGGTGGTATATGGAATGGGTGGTCTCAAATTTTATGCTTCACACATCTCTCTCTTCCATTGTGTCAGTTGTCAAGACAGCATAATGAATGAAAGATGCCGTAATATTTTTTTTTAATGTTAAGCCAGACATGGCTGGAACAGCTGATGGTAGTGGCAATTCAAGTTTCCCTCGTGTTGTCCTCAATGAACGCATACTTTCTTCCATGTCGCGGAAGTCTATTGCTGCTCATCCATGGCATGATTTAGAAATAGGTATTATTAGATCGCTCATATATTTTTTCTTTCCCCCCCTTCATTTGGTATAAGCATTCTTTGTTATATCTGATTTGACTGTATAATATCAACTTGGCATTGTTTTGTCTTTTTGGTTTTCATCCTTCATCTTTCTAGCTGTCATAGGTTCGAATCCTCCATGTTTCTAGCTCTACTTAGCATGTGCAAATTGTCTCACGGATTTCTGAATTCACTAATCCTTTTTTTATTTTAATTTATACTTTTCTGTTTAACTTATTGACTGCATTATTTTGTGCAGGACCTGGAGCTCCTGCAGTTTTCAACTGTGTAAGTTTATATGGTAACCAAGAGTGTAGCACAATTATGTAAGAATTCAATGATATATGTGTTCTCTGCTACTTATCATCAGGTTTTGCTTCACTGAGCCTCCTTCATCTTGTATTCTTTATCTCCATGAACTGTATATAACATCGGTTCATATGATTGTAGTAGACTCTACTAATATTACTTTTTATGTGTAACTTGGATTGGGCTTTGCGTATTTCTTTGTCCGTCCCTTTACTGTCTCCTCTATTTTTTTTCCCTTGGTTGGGGGCCGGGGGAGGGGTCTCCTTTGGGAAACATGGTGGGTATGCCACATACCAGGGTTGAACCTGGAGCCCAGTGTTTGCTGGAATTGCTGTTTGTCCTTGTTGTCTGAAGTTATCTCACTTTTTGTACCTTATATGAAAACAAGAAGAATCCTCTACACAGTTTTCTTTCTTCACAACTGGGAATGTTATATTTTTTGTTTGAAGTTCCTAATCTTCGCATTAGTTATTACTCATGACTGGTAATGTGATGCATCACATATTAAGGATGCATGTTAACAATTGTACTTGACTCTGTAATGTGCATAGGCACCCATAGAAACCTGTAATTAAACAAGACGACGCATGAGAAAAGATTGAGTATTGAATCGATTTCATGCGAAGGCAGTGCCATACATCTTGGAGCTCCTGTGATCTTGAACATGGCCTGAGCCACACATATTTATCTTCTTGATTGCTGTAAAGTGGCTGATAAAATTTCATCTGCCTTGTTTCAATGGATGGAAGCAAGGATTGCAAGAACCATGTTAGCTTGATGGGAAGGATATTTAGTTTCAGTATTAAAACATTATTGAGCCCCTAAAGATACCTAACCTGAATAATGAAGATATATAGTTTCAGTGATTTCAAGCGAGCAAATTCAAATGGCACTGCTCCTTTTGAGTTGGTCAATCGTCCTCATCATGGAATGCCGTACCGGTCCGTACCGGCCGGTACGTACCGGTCCGGCCGTGGACCGGTACCGGAACGGATAAAAAACCGGTATTTTCCGGTTTTTTATCCGAACCGGCCGGTATGGGTGCGTACCGGCCGGTTCGGAGCCCGTACCGGCCGGTTCGCACCTGTACGATTTTTTTTTTTTTTTTAGAACCACAGCGCCGCGCGCTGTGGTTTTTGAAACCACCGCGTACCGGCCGGTACGGGACCGGTACCAGCCGGTACGTACCGGACCGGACCGGTACCGTACCGGTCCGGCCGGCCACCGGTACGCCGACCGGTACCGGTACGGCGGACCTTGGTCCTCATCCTAGTTAACTTATATCAAGCACAGACTTTTAGAACACTTGCTGAAATATGATCTATAGTTTTAGCTACTTTTCATGATACGAACACTATTGTGTTGACTTCTGATCCACTAACCAAATTAGAAGATGGTTCCTTACTCGACCTTTATTCCAAATTGCTGCAGGTGGTTGAAATTGGTAGAGGTAGCAAGGTTAAGTATGAGCTAGACAAGCATAGTGGTCTTATCAAGGTGAAGAACTTTCTTATAAGCTGTATTTTGCAGTTTGTTATGAGGTTATTGCTTTAATGATCATCCCTTCCTTTTTTTTTTGGGTGTGTGTGTATGTGTGTTCTTCTGATTAGAAAAAAACACATATGTCATGCCTTTTGTACTCTCTGATAGTTTTGTATTTAGCATAGCAAAATTTTGTTTTAAAGCAGAAGTTCACTTTCTGATTTCTGAAGTGTCATGTGATCGCTTCATAACAGAATGACGGGGCAAAATGATGATAGAAGGGGTTTGTTATTGTATGTAAATGTGGTACCATAAGATGGATGATGGGGAAAGATCTACTGAGACATGCTTTGGACGATATGGCTTATTGTACCATATACAAATATATGGTAAAGCTGTATGTGTATGTCTGGCGCCAAATTAGATGGATTAAGCCTTAACGGTAATGGTTTTGAACGTAGCTCTCTGTGTCCTGAGAGAAGCAATGCATGCCAAGGCATCTTGGATGAAAATAATGTCGAATTCAATGTCTAATGAGAGATATAATACCGAATACAGTAAATAGATAATAATACTGAGTTTGATTTAGATACATCCATGTTCTCCAAAAGGTTTATAATCATACAAAAAAATGACATGCAACAATAATGACCACTATATCAGGTTGATCGTGTTCTTTACTCTTCAGTTGTGTACCCACACAACTATGGCTTCATCCCTCGGACTATCTGTGAGGATAGTGACCCCATGGATGTGCTCATATTGATGCAGGTATTTTATTTGTCCGACCTGTTCATTTCAAGACAGTAACAGACTCAATAAATTTTTAGCATTTGACGTCACTAAAATCTCTCTTCCTGTACAGGAGCCAGTGCTGTCTGGTTCTTTTCTGCGTGCCCGTGCTATTGGGTTGATGCCAATGATTGATCAGGTCAGATTTTTTTGGGTTCCATCCCTTACATTACAGTTACAGATTAACCTGCGAAAACTATGACCTGGTTATCCTTTTTCATCATTATTTTGATAATATTCTCAGGCTGCATGCAAGTATAGCAATAAACAAGATGGTATGACGTTTTACATCATTTTTAAGAAAGTTATAATTTCACATAGTTATGTGTTTGGATAAATACAATAGATGTTGATGCCAATGATTGATCAGGTGAGGTTTTTATTTTCATCCCTTATATTACAGTTACAATAATATTCTCAAGCTGCTCACGAATATAGCAATAGACAAGATGGTATGTGGTCTTACATGGTTTTTAAGAAAGTTATAATTTTACAAAGTTACATGTTTGGATAAGTATAATAGATTTTTCTAAAAAAAATAAAAATAATGAAATCGGAAATTTCTAATTAAAATAGAGTATTGGGCATTCATTCATGATTCACACTTTACCTCTTTGCCTATCTGACACCAAAGTAACATTCATTCATGATTCTTCTTTTTCAAGGAAAATCCCAACTTTCAAAAGTCACAATTTTTCATGTTGAGCGAAACAAGAAAACTTGGATGTCAGAATTCTTATGTTGTTCGGTGTCTTTTTAGGGTGAGAAGGATGATAAGATAATAGCTGTCTGTGCTGATGATCCCGAGTTTCGTCACTACAAGGACATCAAAGAGCTTCCTCCTCATCGCCTTGCTGAAATCCGCCGCTTCTTTGAAGATTGTATCCACTCAAGCAGATTCATATTTTTATATATAGGAACTCAACTAATGTACATAACAATGTGTTGTTTATGATCATTGCAAAAAAAAAAAAGATTTAACTCCTTGGGACTACAGACAAGAAGAATGAGAACAAAGAAGTTGCAGTCAATGACTTCCTTCCAGCTGAAGATGCCATCAAAGCAATCCAATATTCAATGTGAGTTTGATGTATTCATACTGTAAACATAGGAGCACCAGATCTGATTTTCTTTAATTTAATCTACTTAAATCATTCAATGTGGGTCATTCTCTTTTTTTTTTAAATCTGGTATGCAGGGATCTGTATGCTTCCTACATCGTTGAATGCTTGAGGCAGTGAATTTTTCCACCAAATCACTCTGCAACACCCGATTACGCATCGATATATCATTAGCAAACATATGCAGTCCATGCAATATATAATGTTTCTAACTCTGCTCGTTTCTGAGAGTATCTTGGAACTCATGTACTTATTCTATTCTGAGACATAACTTTTGCTCCTTTTTCTGCTCATGGTTGTCCAAATAATTACCGTCGCTTTGCTTGCGGTTATTAGAAGGTTTGCCTTTGCATATGATCATCTGGTAAAGCCCATAACTGCCCCCATTTCTCGTTGCATTCAAGATTGCATTCAGGTACCCATCTTTCTTCATGGCTTCATTTCTGTCGCTGCAAGGTATAGCGTGATCATTCAAGAGTTCCACCCCACCCCCCCTTCTTCTTGGCAGTTTCAGTGGATGACCATTATTGAGATGATCGTTAATGTTAGTCTAACTTGTTAAAGTGAACAGAGAAGATTAATTTTTATTTTTTTAATTAAATTCTCTAATTGATAAATACACCTGGGTGCCCCAAGTGATTATTTATAATAGCTTATATCAGTACAAATATAAAGAGAGAGAAGTTGTTGAATGAGGATCCGTACCGGCATCTATTTAGTTCTATTAGGATAGATTTTTGCTACTTGAATCCAAATAATATCTTCCGACTAGCTATTTTGGATGAGGTTCAGGGTTATTATAAATGGTATCAGAGTGGATGTGGTTCATGGCCTACGTGGACTAGAGAATGCTGCAGTATGAGCTTATTACGGCTGACCATGGGCAATTGCAGAGTTTTTTATTGGATTTGAATGAATTTGGATTCTTAGCTTGACGAGGATGATAAGGTTTAAACAAAGAAGAGTATTTGAGGATCTATGTGATTGTATGTTTAGTCTCATACCGGATATTTGATAAATAAATTTTAGGTATTTATATATCTTTCGGCTAAGTCATTTTGAGTGAGATTTTAAATTGTTAGATGTTGTTTAACTTATTGATTTTAATATATATATAAAACAATTATGATGGTAAAATGAGACTGATGCAATTATCAGAAATCTCTATGTATTTATTTCTTTGTTAATATTAATAAGTTTGAATTGGGCTCTGCCCAATTCTTATCTAATAGAAATCTTTGTTGATAGTATGTGACAAACATATTGATGAGCGCCTCGTACGGTTTCCGTTGTGTAAGTCATTCATCATTTACTGATGGTTCCTCCAGTCAACCACGCTCCAGATAGGAGAAATAAATATATTCCCATGCTTGTAAGATATTGAAACATGGATGCATGAAATGCCCCGTTTCCTCTGTCTTGGCCATCGCGATCCCCTGATGGTAGGTCGATGCTCGCCTTTGTCAGCTAGAGAGAGACTAATTATGAAACATGTGCTTCTTTGTGATCAGGAAGGAGACTCCAAGCATCGTTTCTCTTCTCCTGGTTCATTGCTTCCGGGGTGCTCTTGTTCTCCCAACTTTCTCCATGTAATGAGTGCGTTTTGACTTCTTGTCTTAGGGGAAAGGTATTTCCGACTTACGGAACCATTCCTCGAAAAAAGCACGGGAAGTCAAAATAGATACAAGTTCAAAGGATAAGAGAATGCTGTCGAGGCAAACAGAGTGGTGAAAAATAGAGGATGAAAATTGTTTAGAAGAGAACTGAGAGGGCTTATGTTGCGAGATGGCTGATGAGGTAGGTCTCAGTATAAATAAAAGCCAACCTGAAAAATTGCTTATGATATTAAGTGCAGCAGTAGATTCTCAAACTGACTTGATTTATCCAAGCTCAACGAGGAAATGGTTCGGATTCTATCTAGAAATTTGGGATTGGACCTGAGTTGATTTAGGTTTCGTTTGGCAGAGCTCTTGGCAGTAGAATTTTTAGAAATAGAGCTTTTTGAAATAAATTTTTTATAAAAAACTATTTGTTGTTTAGTAATTAAATTTTTATAGTGTTGTAGAACTTTAATATATATTTGGCAAACAAACTGAAAAAGTACTTTTGATATGACAAAATTGCCATAAAAAATATTGCATAGTATTATACAACAAAGCATAATAAAATATAATATATATTAATACATAAATATATGATATAGTATGATATTACAGTTATGTAATGTAACATTATTCTAATATAGCTAATATAATGTTATATATTATAAGATAATAATATAATATAATTTGATATTATATAATATAACATATCAATGTATTATGATATAATGTAATATAAAGGGACACTTTTTGTAATTATATGATTTTATCATGTATAAAAAAATTTTATAAATCTAAAATAGCTTTTTGTACTTTTCCGAAGAAATTCTATTTTGAAGCTTCTCCCAAGCAGACGTTTTCAACTTTTTGGCAAAGTTAAAACAACTTTTTAATTTTTATGAAATATTTTTATTCCATCAAAAAATATTTTTAGAGGATCAGAAAGTACTTTCTGGCCTACCAAAAGCTCTGCCAAAAGGGCCTTGGTAGTAGCTGTTGTAGTCCATTTTCTTCCAACTAAAGAAATAAAAGGAAAAAAGTGAGGCCAGTTCATGTAAAGTTAGATTTGAATAACTTCTACTTGACCTTACTAGACTCATTTTTGGCAGCGCATTATTTGTTGTCCAAATGAAAATCGGACACGACCCTCCCATAGATACTGACCTTGAAACCTAGCTATGGGCTATAAAATAAAGCTGCAGATTGGAATTTGGAATCTGTGTTGTTGGTGGGCTCTGTTCGCGAGCCATGTTACCTTCTTGCAGGGTAGTGCTAGGTTCAGAAGGCAGATATAAAAAAAGAATCTCATGTTGCATCCACTGTTAGTCTGTTATCCACCAGAGACAGGAGAAGGATAAATAGCCCCTGCTTTCGGCTGGTGGGAAGAACAAAAAAGCCTGCAAATAGGGGCATTTTTGTGCTTTTCTGTGGTTCCTTTTGGCTTTTCCACCGTCTCCATCCTTTTTCTTTTTCCTTTTTTTTTTTATGTTGAATGACTGATCCCCAGGCGGCCTAACTTCAGTGAACTTTTACTATTCTTACATGATTGCCTATATGATTAAATGTAATAAGTTTTTGGCGCATGATAGGCAGCCTGAGTGCAGGCAAGCGACCCCATATCTGTCCATAAAAACTTGACACCTTTTTTGATTATAAAACTTATTAAACCCATAACTCACTCTTCCCTGTAATTGGTTGGGGGGGGGATTCTTTGACATGTTTGTGTTTTACAATGATTTTAACTGCGAGCAGTGTGAAATTTTTTGATGACTAGCATAACAATTCTACGTAAAACACAGACATATACACATATATTTACAGGCATGCTGTTTTGACTGTTATATTGATTCTTGAAGTATATTACGGCTGAGCGCTATGCATGGTTTGTGTTTCACCTTTGAAAATGTTATGGGATATAGAACCCATGATGATATCATTTTATTATTGTTTTTCATTACAAAAGCTAATAATGACTGTCATAACATAATAATAGTATTATGATGGAAAGAATATGTTGGGATTTTACTTTTAGCCTAAATGCACCATCATAGCATTCTGATGGCCGACAACTGTTTGAATCTAATGATCATATAGAGCACCGGCGTTATTAAAGTAACAAATCTTTCTGGTAATCTTTTTTTCTCTCTTTAAATCCTTTCTGGTAATCTTAATGGATTGGTAATGAGTATGGTTATATCCTATAACTATTACTGTGATGCATTATTTGATGCTCCCTGCTCCCTGGCGTCTTTACTAGAGAAGAGAACGAACTTGGAAATGTCCCCACCCACCTCTCTGCTCACATGCTTCACCTATGAAAAAAAAATAAGAATCATCGGTGCTCTCCCATTGTCTACTCACTCTACTACCTAGATATGTCTTTTTTTTCTTCTGTTTTTCATTTCTTCTCCATTTAAACAACCGAGATATAGATTTTTATATAGCTTAAAGAGAGTCGAACGTAAGGAGGAAATGTTTTGGCAACAGAGAAATCCCACAACTTAATAGAGCAGGACCACAACTTGAGTGAGATTCCCCAGAGATCACTTACTTCCAAGTTGTCGCCAAATGGTAGCTCGGGTCATGGGATCACCAGACATGAAGGACCACAATAAGCAATAATGCAAAAAAGAAAAAAAGAAAAACTCATTGTAGCTAGGAAAGGGTTACGGTGGGAGGCGTGCAGTTAGTAAATAATTTAAGGCATTGTGCCCAACAAATGCAGATAATATATATCAGGCCTTAAGACCTCATCTAAAAAAACTAGCTAGACAGCCTTCATAAACTCGTACTGCAGTGTTTTTCAGTTCACATAAGCTATAGATCGAGTTCGCTTTGATATCATTTGTTCCAGCCAAAGATCTCGCCCAAAATAATTAGTTGGAAGGTATTTTTTGGGTTCCTTGGTCCTATAAGTACCCAATAATTCATCGGCGAATAATCGATGTGAAACTAAACATACGTTTGTACGGGTTCTCATAATATAATATCAGATTCAAAATTTTTTCTATAAACAATAATAATTATAAGTTAACGGTGTTAATGAATAATCAAGAATTTCTAGCAATACTAGGTAATAGAGTTGACGGTGACAAAAAAATAATTGCCAGGATGATTCAACTTTTTTTTTGCATTATTTTAAACATTTCATCCAACAATTGAAAGCTATGGTTATCCTTAGGGAATTGACTATAGGAGGGCTGCACTTGTGCTAGCTTTCTGTGTGAGGACTGAGTTTCATCTTGTTCGACCAAACTTAGTTTGACATGACGTGATCCTGGAAAACCAGAGCCCCACTTTGGGGATAGAAACGACTGAGTTACAACCCAGACGACTTTATGTTCGGACCATGGGAGGTGCTTCCCAAGTATATGATTCAGATACTTATAAACAGTAATGCTCCTGACGTTATCAAAAAAATAAAAAAATGAAGTCTTGGTCACTGCACGGTGTCTTCTCCAATATTGGTGATGTAGCCTGATTTCATGAAAGGCATGCAGTTATTTGATATAGAAGCCACTTCTTCAAACCCATTGACTAACATCCGATTAGGGGGAGGCAAGTGTCTAAAAGAAAATACTTTGAATATGTCCTTTAGAAAATTCCAGTGGCCTGGATTCCACATAATCCGCTGCCGGCACTTGGAGACCAGCTCTGCTTCTCTTTCGACTCTAAGAAGACATTTCCGAGATGTATAGTTTTCTCTCTAAAAAATATAGAAAGTCTCTCACGCGGATTTAGCAAGACTGGGGGAGATTTGTAAGAAAGTCATCTGGCTTTTCCGACAAATGATAGAAACGCGTAATGCGTGGATGTGAACTTGCTGGACTCGATAACAAAATTATTTGGCTTTAGCATCAGTTCTTTCTTGGCACCCACAAGTGAAACAGGAAGTAATATACATCAAAGACTCATTGACTAAGGTGTTTATGGAATATGCTTAATTTTTTTGTAAGCCAACCCTTGGCGGGTTGTAAGCTGGATGAGAATGAGATGGCTCACAAAAAAGATGAGATGGCAACATCAGCTGTCTTCCTCTCTTGTATCTTTTTATTTGTTTTCTCTGATTTTCTCTATTGTGGAATATAATATTTTGTTTCCAGTTTCATTGTTCACCTGCTCTAACACAAGAAAAAAAAGGGCTGCAACACCACCATCACCAAGAAAAAATATCTAAGTTAAAATTTATGTACGTATTTTATTTATGATAGAGATATACCTTTGCTAGTGATGTAGCTGGCTGTGCTCATATGAGAGCAGCCGATGTACCAAAAAAAAGAAAAAAGAAGAAGAGAAAAAGAAAAAATATTACAAACATTTGATTAACGGGCCGATTTATTTTTTTTTATTCGAAGAATTAATTCAGTTGAGGGGGAACCCTATCAAAAATTTATTTAGTTAGAAAAAGAGGAAGCGAATACTGCACCCATCGCAGGATAAATCTAAATTTATAGAAGATTCTAAGCCATTTTCTCTAATAAGAGGCATACAAAAGAGGATGATTTGGATAATCTCAATTGTGGAGGTAGATAATTGAAAGGGGACTTGATTCTTTACCTCTTTTCAAGTACTCCAGCATGTGCGCAAATGAAGATACCCAGTCTTTCATTATAGCTAGAGACAAATTTGTCCAATCTAACTTACTCTTAAGCTTTGAACCAGTCTCCATAATAGCTGGATACAACGTAGAAACAATTTGGAACACGTGGTATTTTCTATTTGAATATAGGGCTAATAATGGATAACCAGAAGGATCCTTAAACTCTATATATGCCATACTTTGGCCACTATAAGTAGAGCTGAATATGATTCAGAAGCGAGATCTGTCATAATAAGAAACCGAATTATGGGCCAAACTTGATCATATAACGTTCAATTGAGGGTTTTTTTCTTTGATCAGATAGCTTTTCGAGATGTACAACGTGACGTCGCACCCTCTAGGGGCGTGCTTCTAATGATCGAGCCTAAATTTTATCATTTCAGGTTTGAAACGAATGGTAAAATTGAAAGTTTTCTTTTTAGATAAGATTTTGACCATATATATCTCTCTGTTTAAGAAAAACCAGGCAGAGAAATAGAAGGCAAAGTTAATGTACAAATCGAGATCTACCTCGTTAAAAATTTTAGCTTTTTGAGTTTATTTTTATTAGTGATGTCTAGTTTAGAAAAATAATCTCGTTAGAATTAAAAATATTAATCCGACTCAAATTGTGCAAGAACAAATCTCATCATTATAGATAGAGATCATGTACCTTATTTTTTTGAACATTAATAAAAAAAATTAAAACTTAGGCATACTTTTACAATTCTTTCGTCTTCCTCTCTTTTTTGAAAGAGAGATTCGAATTGAGAAGGTTGAGAAAAATCTTCCTTTTCTTCAATCAAATCAATATTAGGCTTAGAGCACATATAAATAGGCCGAAGTAATATACCACAATACTTTATCTAATATTGCTTGCAAACCATGCTTTTTGCTCCTTATATATATATATATATATATATATATATATATATATATATATATTCGCATGAATGGTCTTAACATTCTTCATTTGGACACGATAGTTTTGTAAAATGATTCACTCAATTACCACTACCGAATACATTGAGACTTGTAGGGCAAGTCAGGTAGGTATTGCTCTCTCAGCTGCTCATTCAGTCTCCGTCTCAGTCGAAGGAGAAGTCTAAGTCACCTTTCTTTGACATTCTTTCTGGAACCCCAAAAAAAGACCTAGTTCACTCGCCCATGGCTGAATGGTTAAAGCGCCCAACTCATAATTGGCAAATTCGTAGGTTCAATTCCTACTGAATGCACGCCAATGGGAACGTTTATGGACCGGATATCCCCCCGAGGGGGCAGGGGGGTAACGTCCATCTAATCTGAAAGTAGGTGTTTGAGCGAGGTGTCCGAGCGAGTCAGGGAAGAAAATTATTGCCCTTCTCTTAGATCTTAATACAGCTTCCGTAACATGACAAGATATAAAAACCCTAGCTAACATGCCGGCAGTTTATCTTCTCACATGAATCACAGAAATATATGCTATCTACAATGAGACAATCAAAATTACTTTCGTCCATCAAAATTATTAGAATCTGGAAGACATGATCTTCTGCGAGGAACAACTCCCCTAGCTTGGTTCGCATATTAAAAAAACTAAATATTCACATGAGAATCATTTTTTCTTGGAAGAAAAAAAATCATTGGTAAATACTATATATGGAACCTGTAAGCCGCATCACTCGGCATACTTAAGCAACAAAAGGTAATAAAATATAGTGCTACAGTGACATATAAATCTTATATACAGAAAAAAGTAACGTAGTACATATAACTTATTGGCTGGTTTATGACTGTTCCGTACAAATCTGTAACTTTTTTTTTTATAACGAGATTACCGGTGCGCATTAGCTTTCCTTTTTAATTATACGCGCAGCTTATCTGACATGGCATATGGGATCCACCATCGCCCTTACCACGAAGGGTCCCTTCAATAAATTTTGCACGTACTTCATTTACGAAATCAATCCCCACACGCTGCGTTATTTGGGATCGGGTTGTACCTTTATTGATGTCCTTTCGCGACGTTAACCGTTGGATCGCATCCCGCACATCTATCAAAGCATTCCAAACTCCATTCATCTGCCTGCACGGATCACGAAGTGGACATAGCGAGATCCAACGGGCGTTTGGCTCGAAGGAAGGTGAATCCTTCTCTCGTGCGAAAGATACAACCCTAGTCCTCGTTCTTTATAACGGCAACGGGACGAAGCCTAAGAGCCCTGACTCTGAGAGAGAGAGAGAGAGGGAGGTCGATGGGGGCCGAAGGAGAGATGCCCTGCCCCCTCCTCCGCAAGAAGGACGGGCAATCTCCTCCCCCCCATTCCCCTCCTCCTCCGCCGCCGCCGGCCATCCTCGGCCTCCAGCCCAACGCCCTCGTCGACCACGTCGCCAGGGTAGATTGGTCGCTCCTCGATCGGATCCCCGGCGACCGCGGCGGCTCTCAGCAGGTCTATAAACACCAAAACCTCCATTTGCCTTATCGCCACGATCGTTTTACTGTTCCGGTTCTCGTTTCGGGGATCAATCGTGTCTCCTGCTCGCTTGCTGTTGGATTCTGTTCCTAGTTTTAATAATTCTCCGTTCCGTAGCTTTGTTTCTGCGTCCTCTATTAGGGAGGGATTGCTGTTCTTTTGGTTTCTTTCCAGATTTTAGGGTATTTGTGTGAAATCTCCATGGGACGACGTGAATTTGCTCACGGTTTAATCCGTTATGGTGTCCTGTATGGTATTTTGGGTGCAAAATCGAATTTTTATGTGTTTTTGTTGTTATGCTACTTCCTTATGAGATTTTCTGGTCCTTGCATAGTTGCATGAGATGTCACAGGGCATAATTTGAATTTGCTCTCAGTTTAATCGGTCATGGTGCTTTATGTGGTTTTCTGGGTGCAAAAAAAAATAATCTATAAATAAAACTCTGTGTTCATTTAATTGAAATGTTTGTATTTTCCTTGATGCAATATCACTCTTTTTCTGATTTGCATAGTTTGAGTTTGTGACCTTTTGTGATGTTGACTCTCTTTTTATTTTGGAGCAGTCAATTTTCGTTCCTCTCTCTTTCTCTCTCTCCGTATATGTGTGTGTGTTTCTTTGTAGCTATTTGCTGAAATCAGCTTCTTGTTCTCCATTTCCCACTGAATTTTTATCACTGTTAGGTTTTATTTGATCATACTTATATCATCATACCTCGTAAGAATTAAATCAAAGCTTATATCAGGGCTTGAGGGCATAGACTCATTCTATGGATAAAAGAATTACATTGACCAGCTCCCAACCTGCCAACCATTCATGAACCAGAGATGAGAGAGGAAAACACTTTACAAATCACAAGGTAGGTGGCATATTGGAACCCACCTTAATAGTTAGACAGTTCAAGCACTCATTGTACTAGGAGGCAATCCTCAAGATCCTCTATAAACATAAAGGCTTTAGGCAAACAGCGAAGAAGGCTGGGTTTGACACAGTAAACAGCATCCAATCTTTTCACACAAGCCATCCCATAAAGTGACAATTCAAAGAACAACCTCATTTCTGATGTTAAGTATCTTGTTTTAAGCACAATGATGGATGATGTATATAAACTTCTACAGCACAATAAATATATCTCCTTAATGTTCTCCCCTTTATCTTTCATGTACTGATGTGATGTAATTGGTAACTCCAAACAGGTCAATATTGAGGATTTGAATCATATTTTAAGTGAAGTCAATACCCACATTTTCCCATTCCTTAATGACCTTTCTCCTATAAGGACAATAGCTGGGGGTAGTGTTGCCAATACCATCAGGGGACTGACCGCAGGCTTTGGAGTCCCAAGTGGAATAATTGGTGCTTTTGGTGATGATGAGCAAGGTAGTATGTTCATTCATAATATGAGCTTTAGTGGTGTGGATGTTTCAAGATTGAGACTGAAAAAGGGACCTACAGGGCAGGTGAGTAGGATGCAAATTTGTCTCCTTTTCTGGGATTCGGCTGACTAAAAGAAATATTTAACTTAAATTTGCCTGTTATAGTGTGCATGTTTGGTTGATGCCGATGGCAACCGTACCATGAGGCCCTGTCTGTCAAATGCTGTTAAGCTCCAGGTATGCAGGCTTCCATATGCTTCTCCTGTTTAAATATTATGCAACTTTAAAAAATGATATGGATGTGCTCATTTTTTTCTTGTCCTTATGTTATATCTACCAGGCCAATGAGTTAAAAAGAGAGGATTTTAGAGGTTCAAAGGTATTTTTTCATGTTTGGGCCAAAAGTATCTTTATAGCCCAATGCTGATTGCTATTTTGCTAATATATCATGTTCTATGCAGTGGTTGGTATTAAGATATGCACATTTCAACTTGGAAATAATCAATACTGCTATTAAACTTGCTAAACAAGAGGGGGTTTCTGTTTCAATGGACTTAGCCAGTTTTGAGGTATGGCCATAAAATTATTGGCTTAATTCTTCGAGTATGAAAATTTTTGGTCTTAGTTGTATTGGCTTGGAAATAATTGGTCATGTGCAGATGGTCAGAGACTCCAGGATGCACCTCATAAGCTTACTGGAGACTGGGAACATTGATCTTTGTTTTGCCAACGAGGATGAAGCTAGAGAGCTTATAAGGTGACTCTTGCTCTCTTGCATTGCAACTAAGATAAATGTTAAGCATATTAAGCATTATTAGTGAAGTGTAAAATCTCATTTTGCTATTGGAAGAAGGTTTTTGGACCACTAAACTTTATATAAAATGGAATAATTGCCTAAAATTTTGTGGGGATGTTTGAACACAAATTTTGATGCATATTCTGGGATGCAATATCGACCCTTGCTTGAGGGTGAGTCTTAGCGCAATGTTAAAGATGCTTCATTATGACCGAGGTATCACAAACATGGGAACAACCTCTCTGCATGTAGGGGTAAGATTGCATATATCCGACTCTTCTCAGACCTCACAGTGGCGCAAGTCTCGTGCTTTGGACCTTCCTTTTTAACAATATTGACCTTCGCTGACTATTTATAGATCAAACTTAGAAAGTTTTGCTGGAAAAAAACAAAGAATTTATTTCTTAATAAAAGCTCTTAAGCTTATCTAGTTTTCATTCGTGATTTATTTTCAAGTCAAATAGCCATCCAAAACTTAGATGAGAGTCACTCTCATAGTAAACAGTTTGGAGGGAGCACTCAAAGATTGATAAAACGAAGTGAATACTGTGAGAGAGAAAACTAATGTCTAAAATTTATCAATACATTTTCATGATTGGATATGCTTCTGCACTGTTTCAGGGGAGAACCAAAAGCAGATCAAGAGGCTGCACTAAGTTTTCTGGCCAAACACTGCAAATGGGCTGTTGTGACCCTTGGCTCTAAGGGATGCATCGCAAAGCATGGTAAAGAGGTCAGTGGTTTTTTCTCTCTTTGTTCTTTTGATGTTTTTTTTTTGGGGGGGGGGGGGACAAGTTAAAATGACTGAAAAAGTTATAAATGATGTACGATATATGACTGAAAAAATATTGTGGCAGATGTAACACTGATAAACAGTAACCTTGACAGTGACTGTGACAACAATAACATATACCATATCCAATGAATTAAACTGATATATTCCATGTTTTCACGAAAAATAACAAAAATTGGTGGATATCAAGAATAGTGTGAGTCGTGTGATTATTTTCATCTTAGACAAGTCCTAGTTAATATGATCAACTAATGCGAAAATACATTGTTCTTTTGATGTTCATGCATTTATGAGAAAATAGAACATGCTTCAAGTTGTATCTACTTGCAATCAATAAGCTCAAGAAACAAAACAAAGATAAAGATAGCAAATAAAGCACGGTGCTGCAGCAGGACCAGGCAAATAAAAATCTTTATAAAGGAAAAGTAAATCATTAAGTTAAAGCATTTGGTAACCTGAAACAATTGGTATGTTTCAGGTTGTCCGAGTTCCAGCGATCGGGGAGGCACTTGCTATCGATGCCACAGGAGCCGGTGATCTCTTTGCGAGCGGCTTTCTGTATGGCTTGATTAAAGGGCTTCCACTTGAAGACTGCTGCAAGGTGGGCTCCTGTGGTGGTGGCTCTGTGATACGATCTCTTGGTGGTGAAGTGAGACCTGAGAACTGGCAGTGGATGTATAAGCAGATGCAGGCCAAGGGTCTGTTGCTTCCGGATCGTAAAAATTAGTTCTCTACTTGTTTGGGCTACCAAGACCCCTCTTCGGCTATAGCCACGTTTTTTAGAAAAGGCAGCATAATGTTGGATTTTGGGGGGCCGGTTCTGGTGGTTGCGATTTGTAGTTGATTAGTTTTGTGTCCAATAGCAGCACAGTGTGTATGGGACTAGGGTGGAAGTTAGACTTTGCTAGTAAAAGATGCTAGAATTGGACCAATTGGTTGAGGGAAGTGTTCCAAAACGGTTGGATTCTATTTACTTTGCTGCTTATATTGTTTTGTTTCCTCTGTTTCATGTCTAAAGAATTCGGCATTCCTTGTTTAGTTGCTGGTTGAAATTGTTCCGGGGGAAACTTTTCACCATCCCCTGGGCCTGTTGGCTTCTAGTTACTAAATTATCAAAAACTCCTTGGAAGGCAATATTTAGCGGGAAATTGCTTGAGAAGCGGCATCATCTTTCCATATCATGAAAAGGGTCAAGACTATCCAAAAAAGATCGTTTCTTTTCATGAAAAGATTGCATTGCAACAAGCTGGAGAAGCGAAGACCTGAGACTTCTGTCGTCAGGACTTAAAGTCCGTTCTTCAGGCTTCGTGGGTGAATACATTGATGTTTGAGAGGAAAAAAAAATCCGGCACCAACCCTTTGTTTTTGTGAGTTATATTTGGGACGTTATCACGAGAAATTTACAGCATTAATGATTGGAAAAAGTAATATATATAGCTTAACTGATGTTGGAAACAAAAGATCTGTCACCAACCCTTTGTTTAATCGAGTTATATTTGGAATGTTGTCACAAGAAATTTATGGCATTAATGATTGGAAAAGTTGATATAGCTTATTTTTCTTAAATCATAGATACAAAATCAATAAGCCAAAAAGCATAGCGTGGTTCGCACAGATAGCAAACCAGGCTCTTTAAAACCAAATAAATTGCATCTATGGTTGAAGATCGACTCTTGGCAATTCCAAGGTCAAGCCAAACATTAATCAAGAAAGCCATTTGTCCGCCGATTTTAGATAAGATATGCAAGCTAGTGGTAAGAGGGCCTCAATGTTAGACAGGAACAAGAGCCAAAGGCTATCAAACAGAGCAGAGTAAGTCCGCCTAACCGACAACTAAACTTAGCCAAAGCCTATCAAACCGGTCCTAAGTTCCCCCACTGCAACAAGGAAATCTAAAACCTTGTGCTGACCGTTTGAAAACTTGGAATTGAGGAAAAAAGAATGGAATGGAAGGAAAAGTTAAAAATTTTGATGTTTGAAAGTTTTTTAGTAGAGGAAAAGGGAAAAAAAAGAAGGGAAGAGGAGAAAAATTTTGGTCTCCAATTCTCTCATTTCTTTCCTCCCATAAGTGGGAGGATTTGGAGAGAAATGATTTGAAACTTAATAAATTTTTGATAATACCTATTTTATCCTCTACTCATAAGCATGCTCTTTTTCTAATAAGGGTATTTTAGTAAAAGTGTTAAAAAGGTATGCTTTCTTAGGGCTGTCAACGGGCCGAGCTGCTCGGGCTCGGCTCGGGCCCGGCTCGGTAAAAGCCCGGCTCGAGCTCGGCTCGTTAGTCAAACGAGCCCGAGCCCGAGCCCAAAATGAGGCCCGTTTAAATCTGAGCCCGAGCCCGAGCTCGAGCCCGAGCAGCTCGCGAGCCCAAACGAGCCCAAAAGAGGGCTCCAAAATCGATTGGATTGGTTTGGGTTCGGACTTAGCCCGTTAACCCAAACCCAATCCGTTAATTAGTCCCACCTCCTCTTCTTTTTTTTTTATTTTTCTTCTCCTTTCTTCTGAGTTCTGGGTTTCTCCAGAAGCGTCCGGGACCTCCGGATGTCCCTCCCCTCCCCTCTTCTGGGTGTCCCTCCCCTCCTCCCCTCCGGGTGTCCCTCCCCTCTCGCCTTCCTCCTCCGCCGCCGATGCCTCGCTGCCTCCCTCCGCCGCTGATGCCGAGCTCGGTTCCGGATGTTTCGATCGGAGACTGGATAGGGTTGTCCCTCCCCCTCTTTCTTCTCCGTTTCTCCCTCTCTCTTTTCCCCTCTTTGCCGACTCCTCCACCGGCGACGGCGGCGAGACTGCGACAGAGTCACAGAGGAGGGGAGTCCCTCGCACGGGAGGGTCGGGCCGCGGCCGGCGACGCCCGCGGCCGAGCCCGTGGCGTCCTCGGCCGTGCCTGCGGCCGAAGCCCGTGCCGGCGGTGCTCGCGGCCGAAGCCGGCGGCCGCCGCATGCGACGAGGTGAGTTATTCTTCTCTCTTTTTTTTTTCTTTCTTTCTAACCTTATTTCTTCTTTTCTTTCTTTCCTTCCTTCATTCTTCTCCGACGAACCGCCGGAACTGAGCTCGGCTGGCGGCTGCTCGTTCTTCTCTCCGACGGTCGACGGAGACAGGGACGGGGATGGGGATGGGGATGGGGCGGGCTCGGGCTCGGGCTCGGGCTCGCCGCTCGGGCTCGGGCTCGGGCAAACGAGCTTCACGAGCCCAAGCCCGAGCCTGAGCTGTGCCGCCCGAGCCCGAGCCCGAGCCCAATACTGGGCTCGGTACCGAGCCCGAGCCCGAGCCCGAGCCGGGGAGTTGGTGAAACGAGCCGAGCCGAGCCTGCGGAGGCTCGGGCTCGGCTCGGCTCGTTAACAGCCCTATGCTTTCTTTTCTTTTCTCTCCAAACTTCCAAACAAGAGGAAGGAAAGTACTTTCTCTTCCCTTCTAAAACTCCCAAACAAGAGGAAAGGAAAGTCTATTTTATTCCATTCTTTTCTTTTCCCTCTCATTAAAATTTTTCTTTCTTTTCTTTTCTCCCCAAAACTCCCAAACGGAGGGTTCGTTTGAAAACTTGGAATTGAGAAGAAAGAAATGGAATGGAAGAAAAAGTTAAAAATTTTGATGTTTGGAAGTTTTTAAGTGGAGAGAAAGATAAAGAAAAGGAGGGAATAGGAGAGAAAATTTTGGTCTCCAATTCTCTCCTTTCTTTCCTCCCATAAGTGGGAGGATTTGGAGAGAAAGAAATTGGAACTTAATAAAATTTTTATAATACCTATTTTACCCTTTACTTATAAGCATGCCCCTTTTATAATAAGGGTATTTTAGTAAAAGTGTTAAAAAAGGTATGCTTTGTTTTCTTCTCTCTCCAAACTCCCAAACAAGAGGAAGAAAAGTACTTTCTCTTCCCCTCCTAAAACTTCCAAACAAGAGGAGAGGAAAGTCTATTCTATTCCATTTTTTGCTTTTCCCTCCTCATTAAAGTTTTCATTTTTTTTCTTTTCTCTCCAAAACTCCCAAACGGAGGCATTAGTGCTCATGATTCCTACAAATAATTATTTCTATCATCAAAGTAATGTTCCAAAAGCATTGGCATCAACAATACGAAATATCTTAGAAGTAAACTAAACTGTAACTCGATTCCAAGCCAAGTTTGTAAGTCAAAAGATAATCTCGATGGCATGACAAATCCTCAGAAATTGAAGCATGAATCATGCAAAGAAAAACAGCGCTGATTTTTAAAGAGCATGCTGAAATCACATGATTCTCAAACATCATTTTCTTCATCATGTTCACACCAAACCGAGGGGATAATTCTATCCGAATCAAATATCCACTGGTGCTGCTTCAGAGCTCTTATCCTCTTGCATGGCGCCCTGATCGGCTGCAGCTTCCTCCCTAATTTCCATTGAGTCTATCACTTCCTGTATGGTTTTCTGATCGATCACGTGAAATGGCTCTCCAACTCCAACAACAGCAACGGTGCAGGTGGCACTGGTCAACTTCTCACTCTGCAATGTTTCTTTAATGGCACAAAGGGCATCTTTTATCAGTTCTTCACGAGAGTAGCTGTTGAAAGCCTCAAATCTGCGCTCCAAATAAGTTTTTGCAGCCTGGGAGCGGGATCCTATTGCAAATGCCTGATACTCAAAGTAGTTTCCACTGGTGCAGTTATAATATAGGTGGGCACCAGTTTCATCCAATCCAGCAACCAGCAGGCCCACCCCATAGGGCCTTTTCCAGGAACGCTGCGTGCAGACCTGCGGTTGGCAATAGCAGCAATGCAAACTATGTCCTCATGAAAAAAATTAAAGAACCCAGAATTTTAGGATCCCAAAATACAGCTTGGTAAGCTTCGAAGAGTTAAGGAAAAGAAATGGCTTTGCAGACTTAGAAAAATGAATGGCTGCAAAAAATCAACACATTGCAAGTAGACCACTTAACTATTTAAAATTAACAACCAAAAAATACATGGCATATGATAAAAGACTGCCATGCCAGAAGATCATGGCCCTTTAACTTGAATTCAAGAAACTCTATAGTTTAAACTGGAGCCTATCCATCCCTAAAACATCTTTCACAAGGGTTCTGAAGAAAATTCACAAGAGGACACGTGCAAATATCTAGAGGTGCTGATAGGAATAAATTCAAGAAAGGTTGACAAAATCAGTTTGGTATAAATTTAAAATTCGACCACAGATCGACCGGGTGAATCATCACTCAGAGGATTCAATTTGATTTCTATTCATCCATTTTTAATGAAATGTCAAGTGAAAAACAGGTGTCAAACAGAGAAGCGTGTCCAGAAGTGAATTTCCATGTCAAATATGGAGCTAAACCAATGTGCCATATGTCTTGATGCATATCGTATTAAAAAAAGGCTCATGTATTTCTTTGATATCAAAAATTAAAAGGCAATTGGAAATCATTTGCTGAAAATGTTAGAATACTCAGCAGCCACACACAGTTAAGTTGCTATATTCCTGTTTTTAGCATAGTCAATTAATAATGAAGCAAAATTACGCACTCTTGAGAACAAAGAATAAAAGATTCTAAAATGCATTTTTTTTATCCAGCAAGCGAAGCATAAAAAGAAAAGTAACATCAATGATACAACAAAAGTATGAAATAAATTCCACAGGCCAAAAACAAAAGGAAAAAACATCTAAATTGTCAAATGTGAATCTGGTACCATGAGCTCACTTTTTATAACACCAAATCAAGTGAATCGTTGATATAATTAGAGACACCTCCAATTTTCTTTTTCCTCATCTTTTGGAAATGGCTAAAGTACTAAACTATTATACAAATTGAGGAATTAACTAGATTAACTAGTATAAGGAATCATGGTACAGAGTCTCTCTCCTTATTAATCTCATATGACATTTTGAGATTTAGACTGGACCAGAATATTTTCCATTGAGTCTACATTCAACCAATACGACAGCACAAGCATTAGCGAGCTTTCTCTTTGAGCTGGCAGCTCCCAATATAGGGGGTTCCAAATAGTCGCATTCTTGTGTACAATAAAATTTTACCAATGCTACTGAAGGTGAACTCATATAATCCTCAGTTTTATCACCCAAGAGTTTTATCATGCGAACTTCTTTATGACTATTCTTCAAATTTTGATTTGAAGAAGGTCAGATTTCCGATCAACATCTTATCAGTACTTGATGTCTTGTATGTACATCTTTAAGTTTCCAAGGCATGTTGCAATCAAACACCTGAAAATACTTCACAGCATTTACCTTGTTTCAAACCTAATAGCTATCTTCATCATCATTAAGCTCTTCTATACATTAATCCGTGGTGCTTGAATGAGTGCAATTGGTATCACTTTGCTACCACATTTGAATTGGGACCATATTTCAATTTCTATTCCTACCAAATTATCATTCCATACAGTTTTTGAGTGGCAATAGCATTTAAAGAACACAACACAAGGAAAGCAATCATAACAGAACAGAAATTTCAGGGATGTTCACAGCAGCAATCATGATCAGGATGAATACTTAACATGATACGGACATAAATAAATTAAAAAAAAAACCCTCAAAAAGCTCTAGTAAGGAAGGTATTTTTATTTTCATTGCGGAAAGTAGAAAAAAAAGGAAGAGAAGAATATGGATGGAAGACGTGAAATAATATAGCAAAAAGCTCACCATAATATCAAATGTAGACCTAGACAGGGACGCATAACATCGAAGAGACACTAATATTAGGAAGAAGAAGCGATTATTTTCCACAATCGAAGCAACTCACCTCATTCCATTCCAGATTCTATTAAATTTGCTAAAAGAATAAGGAGATCAAGAAAGAAATCTCGAGAAAGATGGATGGGATCTTGGGGCGAGTGGGGTTTAGGGTTGCGAGGACTCCGAACCTGGGCCTTGTCGGCGAGGTGGACGACGAGGCGGGAGACGGGGAGGGGGGACTCGTAGACGAAGGCGTAGTTGATGCACTCGGAGCGGAGGAAGCGGGAGAGGACGCGGCCGTCGGCGGTGAGGCCGGCGATGGCGACGCCGATGTGGTCGTCCACCTTGAAGACCTTCTTCTGGTGGGAGGAGAGCTCGGAGGCCGCCTTGTTCACCGTGGCCAGCGCCACGTGGGTCGCCGACCGGAGGCCGATCGCCGCCGACCCTTGCTTCACCGCCTCCATCGCGTACTCCACCTGGAACAGCCGCCCCGCGGGGCTCCATGTCGTCACGTCCGTGTCGTACTGGTTCCGGAACATCTTCGACTCTTCTACGACCGAAACAAGGCTCTGCCCTTCTTCGATCGCCGCCCTTCGACGACCACCACCACCGGTGGATACTGCAAGGGGCTTTCTTTTGTTGCTGTTGGGATCTTAATTTGCGCGATTTTTATTTAGATCTACCGGGTTGCCTCCCAAGGTGACCGGAGAAGACGTCGGCCCTCGTGCTTCTTCCAAGGGGTGCAGCCGAACACAACACTGGGCCATGGTTTGGGCCGGACGTCACAGCACTCTGAGCTGAATTAAGCCCATCATCATCAATAGATGACAGAGAACCACAGGAGATCGGGGGATGTGGAACCGGGTTTTCAGTCAAAGCCGGACTTGGGCTTCATGCGCAACTTGCTTTTTATATGTCCGACATGGGACCAAAAGGAGAAGTATTTTAAAGCATTCGAACCAGCAAAAATTTAGAAGATAAGATAAAGTTTTATTTTTTTAAAAAATTAAAAACTCCAATAATTTCTCACGAAAAATTCAAAATAGCAATAATTAATGCACAGTTTATAAAGCTGCTGTAAATTTCTGCACAGATTTTGAAGTTGTAGGAAATTTTTGCACTAATTTTAAAGCCGTCGAAAATTTCTGCATTGATTTTCAGAGTAAAATAATTTTTTTAAAAGACTAATTTTTGTAAGAAATTAACCTTTAAATGATAGAGATAAAACATTCTAATTCTTATGCAATCAAAGCAAATTTAATTCTAAACCATGAAAGCAAATTTAATAAGCAACCAATAGCAATTTCTAGTTTTATCAAAATCACGTTGTTGTTAGATTGTTGGCTAATGGCACCTAATAATTGCTATATTATAATTTTATATTTTTAAAATAATATTATAAAAAAATAAAAAAAATAAAAGATTGAAAAATCTTATCTGAATCGATGCATGAGATAAATATTGTTCTAAGAATGTAATTCAAACCTTATGTGAAAGTTTGCGATAATTTCATCTTTGGTGTATGACAACTTGGCTTAGCTTGATTCTCCTCTAATAAACATTGATGGGGGGCGAAATAGATCGTTCTGTCCATAACAAAACGGTCACCCAATTTCGGCCTAATAGACACCAACGCCAGCCAGACGAAACTTTGGTACGGTCCAAAACTAGCCCGACCTCGGATATTCGCCGACTCATCTGACCAAATTCGAGGTGCCTCCTATATTCGTCGACTCGCTCGACCAAGTTCGGGGCGCCTCCTATATTCGCTGACTCGTCCGACCAAGTTCGGAGCACCTCCTGTACTCGCCGACTCGCTCCGACCGAGCTTGAGGCGCCCTCTCCAATGACATGCCTCGACCTTTGAGCTCGGGGCGCTCCGCCGAGCTCACCTCGGAATTCGGGATGCTAGGCTAACCTCAACACCCGTCAGGTTGTCCTCATCAAATGCATGATGCGACCTCTCAACGAGCTCGGCCCTACCAACGGCTGCACCTATATGCGTGCCCACGCCCTCCTACGTGGCCGTACATAGGGACGCCGCCACGTCATACTTTGCTTGCTGGCCCATGGCAGCCAAGAACAATATCATGCTACTCCGACCATATCCTACTACGATTGTCAACATCTTACCGTTCCCAATAACGAACAGCACCACAGGCCACCAGCAAGCTCTAGCTGCGCGCCATCCGATTTAAGATCATCCCCTCTTATGATGAGGACGAGTAATACCTCCGCCACCTGGGCCTCTCCATAGGGACTATAAATAGCTCCGTCAGGTAACACCTAAGGAACTTTTAATTGGACCAACTGATTACCATCCTGACTTGATCGTCGGAGGGTTTCATCAGAAAGACCGGTAAAATTTTATGTAGGTACATTATTGTGCAGAAAGCAATTTTTGTCCTCTTCCACACTCCAGCAACTTTTTCGACCCCTTCGATATGATCACTCTCGGGCCAGATTTGAACCACAACAAGCATGATTACGAGAAGGCTCGGCTGAAATGGCTCCTTCGACTATTCGGAAAAGGAAGGGGGGATAAAAAAATAAAAAAAAAAAGGGTGGAAGAAGGGAGCGGAAAGCACATGCACGTCCACTTTCTCTAGTGCTGCGCTTAATTGAGAGGACTTGCCTTTCACGTATTCTGTATTCACTGCAGGACAAAACAAGAAAATAATTTAAAGTATTGGAACCAGCTTAAATTTAAATTTTTTAAATTAGAAAAACTCCAGCAGGAATAGCTTATAGCCAAGCCCGAGGCCTATTTGGGTGTTTTCGTCCATAGATTTCCAAAAAGAGCTGTGGGGCCGGCCGTACTGAAGCTTTTTGAAACATTGTGGAGCCAGTTAATGTCCCGTTGGGTGAATGCGGAAGCCGATGGGTTGCACAAGACGAGCAAAAGCAAAGAACCGTAGCCATGGCTGGGTTCATCAATTGTGGTCCAACTGGCTGTCCTTCTCCGTCAGTCTTCCCCTGTGGATTTAGCCTTTTGATCGCTAAATTGGATGGTTTGGCGGTGCCGCCATCGGCTGTTCCACCCAAGTCACTCTCGGAAACGCATGCTCCACCTAACCTTAGCATGGCTTGATGCCAACATTAACCGATGTTAAGAGCCACACCTAACTACTGTAAGAAAATATAAATATATAAATAAATCTACTTCATCCTACCGGCCTAAGCTTTTAGAACAAATTATGATTTTAATATTATAAAAAAATATAAATATATAAATAAATCTACCTCATTCTATCAGTTTAAATTTTTAGGACAATTGGTGATTTCAACATGGTTTCAGAGTAGAGGTCCTGAGTTCAAATCCTGTCTCTGCACTCTTTAACCCCATTATTAAAAAAAAATTTACATGTTGAGCTCATCTATTAAAAGAAAAGTCCGGTCCATATGTGAGGAAAAGTGTAAGAAAATATAAATATATAAATAAATCTACCTCATCCTGTCAGCTTAAGCTTTCAGGACAAGTGATGATTTCAACAACCATTTGCATGTGTGACTTCTAATCACCGGCACATGTCCCATAAAATTCGAGAGATTAGGTTCTTACTTCTTCTTTTTCGATTTAAAAATATATACTTCGAGGAAGGGAGGGGGAAAAACCAGAAAGTTTTATTGCTCCAAAAGGAGAGTGCAAGATTTTCAAGGAGGAAAATTGAGATAACGAAGAGCACAAGTTCATTTCTTATTGAACTGATGATTTGTGTGTCAGCAATCAATCAAAACATACAATGGAATAGCTAGATGTGATTTATGGTGAACTAGAGATATGGTATTATGATTCTAGTCGCATGTAAACCATTTTATTTAATTAGATAATTTTTAAATATTTCTATCTCATCTCAACAATCCAGCCGGTGGTTGCCGGTGGTTGAGAGCAAGTGTCCTATATCAGATTTTGATGGAAACAAAGTAGACCAGAGTAGCGTGACCTTTGCTGGATTAGGTAGGGCCCGGCTGTAATGAATCATACCACGTATGGAAGAGTTGGCAGAAGAGGTAGGACTCAGCCATGATTGGATAAGCGAGCCAAAAGATTGAAACTTGGCCATCATTAATCGTGATGCATTGATACAACTCACAAACTAAAGGATGTCTTGGTGATGTAGGGAAGTTGCAAGGTTTTTATTCAATTTTTTTTTTCATAGTATAAATAATAGATTTGTACTCTGTGTAAAGCATTCTTGCAAAATCGGATCTTATCTAATTTTAATTTACCATAGTTTCTATCTTAAGGATGGTTGTAACTTAAATTTCCACTGAGGCTCAATATTACATCTTTATTTCTATCTGTATCTATCTTCTTCAAACAGTAGTGCGGAGATAGCGAAAATTTTCGAAGGTTTAAGACACCTAGACTTATTCTATATATTCTCTACCATCTCTTTCATCATCATCATTATTTCAGCTGATTCTAGCCGGTGGCATGCCCGCATTCATCCAACCTCGCTATTGGCTTGTCATCAATTTCTTTTTGAGTACACTCAGATGATGGAATTTCGCTAGACAGAGGGAGCATCAAAAAATTGAAGTCTCTTAAGACCATCCGAATGTCGGAAAGGTAAGATATTGTAGTTTTCTAACTCGTACGTGCAGATATAATACGATTCATGTCCCGGTCAGCTTCCCGGGCCGAGCATCCACCATCCCAGTACAGGAGGGAATCCTTGTTTGCTCGTGCCGTCCATTCCAGCCATGCCATGGAAATAAAAAAAAAAAAGAGACGTTGACAGTGGGGAGAGTGATAAAGGGATGGGTTCTTGAGTTGCATTATTTAAAGCCGCGATGTGCGGCCAACACGGGGGTCCCCCACAGGGGCTGTCCTTTGATTTAGTTCCAATAAGTCCATCAGGGAAATAAGATCCCAATTTTTGAATGGACAAGGCATTTGTCCGTGCTTCCTAGTGGGTGCATGCCGAGCCAGAGCGGGACGTGGCCATCCTGCCAACCCGTTGTCCAGCCAAGCGCCAAATCGAGCTTAAGTGCTTTCTTTTTTTATTTTTTTTATTTTATTTTTTGTGGTGAGAACGCGCCTTTGCTTTTCAACACCAGAAACACAAAAAAAAAAAAAAAAGGCCGGCAAGGTAGGGCTTATCTAGCCGATCGGCAGCCAATTAGGTTGCTGCTTATATAGGTTATTATTGGACCGAAATTTTGTAGATTGGTCCACCTTTCATCCTGCTTCTTCTGCTGTAAAATATTTTATTTTCTAACTTGATAAGATGAGTCTATTTTAGATGGAGGTACGGGGAAGGAAGCGAATTTTGTCATTTGAGATACGCTCTCCAAAGTGGTAGCAGCGGACGGCTGGCTACCAATTATTTGACATTTCAGTCTCTGAAGCGGAGTTGAGGGCTGTCTGGACGGGCCTTCGACATGCGAGACAAGTACTATAGGGCACAAGCCAGTTTGATCATCCTAAAGGGCGACTCGGCCACGGTGATCAATTGAACCTAGGGAGTCCGAGAGATGCGAGCTCGGACCACCTTTTGCTCTAAGACATCTGGATGATGACGAGGGATGGTGGGGCTTTTCAGACTGAGCGTATATTTAGAGAGGCCAACGGAGCTGCCGACTGGATGGCTGCTTATGTGGCTAACCATTCAGAAAGTATCTTGTGGAGTTGCCTCGGGCAATCCGTGGCTGCTATCAAAAAAAAAAAAAAAAAAAAAAAAGCACTTTCCTTCACGTTGACGCAAGAAATTTGTCCCATCAAGCTGCAGAGGACGCTAGCTGTTTACATGGGATAACCTTTTTAATATACAACTGCTCGAGATAATGGAGCGTCCTGCTCATTGGTGGTGATCGAAGACTAAACTTTGGAATCTTGAGCTTTTCTTCCCCGGATCAAACCTGAGATATCAAATCGGAGCGAATACTCTCAAATCAGTTACTGTGATCTTAGTTCGTTTGATCCATAGATCAGAACTTCAGATAAAGCTGCGTCCAATTGGGCCACCCTTCAATGGCCTATTATTTTGGCACAAGAAACTGGTGGTGAATGGTATGAAATATAATTGGATAATTGATACTCAGATGGATTAACATCTTCAAAATGTTTTCTTTGTATTTTTTTATCCTTAACATACGACAAAGATCACTTTATTCTGATCGTCCACTGATCACCAATAACCATCTTGGATACTTCTAAGAAATAGAAATGATAAAGAAATTTTTATTTTAGTTTACAAATGGCGTGGCGACAACTTTTATCGATATGTAAGGGAGGGGAAAAGAAAGGCAAAGCAGCCACAGAAGTCCACCATTAAAGACCAAGAATAACACTTTTGGTTAATTTATTCGAATGTTCTTATCCTTCGAACAAAAAAAAAAAAAGATATTTTTTAATGAAAAGAGAGAAAAAAATTGAAGTCGAGAGCCTCTTTGTGAAAGAAGATCAACTGTTCTTTCGCATGAAAGATACAACCCGAACACTCTTAAATTGGGGCCAGCACCTGATTTGGTGCGGCTAGTTTTCAGGTGCTATTTTTAAAGCATTACATGATGCAAAGCCCTGGCTAATGATTACTGATCTTCAAGCTTAGAGATGGGCACTGGGCCGGGCCGCCCACGGCCCGGCACGGCACGGCACGAAGCGGGCCGTGCCTGGCACGGCCCGCCAGCTACAGTGACGGGCCGTGCCTGGCACGGCCCCTTTGATAGGGCCGTGCTGGGCTAGCGAATCCTGGCCAGCGGGCCGTGCCAGACACGGCCCGCTTCGGGCCTGGGCCGGCACGGCCCGCTTCGGGCCTGGGCCGGCACGGCCCGGTCTAGGCACGCGGGCCAAGCACGGCACGGCCCGCGTGCCAGCACGGCACGGCCCATAAGGGCCTGGGCCGGGCTGGCACGCGGGCCTGGCACGGTCCGGGCCTAGGCCCGGCTCGGCCCGATAAAATTTTTTTAATACATTAATAAATTATGAACACTAAGAAATCTTGATTTATGAATATAAAGCCACCTTAATGGTGGGGGGTTTGGCATAGACCCCTACCAGTTTATTAATTTCAATCAAAATGGTACATGAAGGGAGGTTTGGACCTTGGTCTGACCTCTAGATTCTAGAATACAATAAGAAACTAAGAAAGGGCCGAGGTTTGGACCTTGGTCTGACCTCCAGAATACAATAAAAATGTACAATTATAAAAAATTAAGAAATCTTACTAATCATCAGTGATTCAGTGAATCAGTATTCACTCTTCAGTCTTCAGTCTTCAGTAGTGTTTGTATCATCATCATCAGAGGATGTTGTATTATGTCCACCTTTATCTTGAAGTCTTGCCTCAGCATCCAGCCAATCCTTGAAGCAGAGAAGCATCTCCACCGTTTCGCCCGTCATCCTACTTCTCTTTTCGTCAAGAACACGCCGACCTGCACTAAAAGCAGATTCCGATGCTACCGTGGACATCGGCACAGCTAAAATATCGCGTGCAATTGCAGACATAACAGGATATTGATTTCTAACACTCTTCCACCAAGATAATACATCTAGATTCTCTATTTGATTTTCATCATATGCAGACTGAAGATCATTTCGTAAATAAAATTCTAGTTCACTACTTAAAGATGAAGAAGATGAAGAGGAACTTGAAGCATGTGTGTGTCTTCTCTGTGCAATGAATGAAAAAATAGATGACGAACGAGAACTACTAGAAGGAGGAATAGAGGTTTGTATTTGTGTTCTAGATCCACGAATTTTTTCATCATATATAGCATAAATATCATAAAGAAGTTGTCTTACCTCATCTTTAGCAGATTCAGCATCTTGATTCATATTTTCAGCGTATGCATCAAGTAAAATTAGCACGCCATTTAATTTAACTCTAGGATCAAATACAGCAGCTAAGTTATGCATAGGACATATCCTGTCCCAATACTCATTCCATTTAGATTCCATTAGGTGAATAATAGGCATTAAAACATCATCATATCTATGTTCTGCAAATTTTTGACTAATTATATATGCTTGTTGTAAAAATGAACATGAAGTAGGGTAATAAATACCAGAAAGAACATTGGTAGCATTATAAAAACTAAGCAAAAAATCTTCCAAAATTTTTCCTTTATTCCAATCAGTTTCAGTCAATGTAAATCCTAATCCACGATCATTAATATATGCACTTAATAAATTTTTATATGGGTATGCATCATGTATCATGCTATATGTGGAGTTCCAACGAGTAATTACATCAAGTTTAAATTTTTTAAAACGTTTACCATGATTTATGCATAATTCCTTAAATTCTTGAAGTCTTGATCTAGAAGCATGAATAAAAGAAACTGCATTTCTAATTTTTGAAATCACATCTTGAATCATGCCCATGCCAGCTTGAACAGAAAGATTTAAGATATGACATGCACATCTAATATGCAGTAAATTTCCATCTAATATGGGATGCAATGAGTCTCTTAATAATACAACAGCAGAATTATTATTAGATGCATTATCAAAAGTAATAGACATAATTTTATCATTAATATTATATGAACATGCAGTTTGATAAATTATATTTGAAATTTGTTGCCCAGAATGTGGAAAATCAAAAGCACGAAAAGCAAGAATACGTTTATTTAATTGCCAATCATTATCAATATAATGAGCAGTAATGGCAATAAAAGAATTACTACCTACAGATGCTGACCAAATATCAGAAGTTAATGAAATTTTTACATTTAAAGTAGAAAGTGTTTCAATTAAATTTTGTTTCATTGCTAAAAAATTGGTCATAGCTACTCTTCTAAATGTACGCCTACTAGTTCTTTTGTAAGCAGGTTGTAGGTTTAATTGAACATATTCTTCAAAATTAAAAGATTCACATAAACTAAAAGGTAATTCATCCTTAACTATCCATTTTACAAGTGCTTTTCTTTGATTTTCATGATTATATGCAAAATTACCTACAAGTAATCCCCCTTGTATATTAAGGCTACTTTGAGTTTGAGCATGAGAATCATGCATCCTATGACTCTCTTGATGTCTTTTTAAATGCCCTGTTCCCCCACTACTACTACAACTATAAAGTTTGGCACATTTTTTACATTTAGCTTTCCAGACTCCCTCAACCATAACTCTATCAAATTCATTCCATACAGTACTAGTCCTCTTACGAGAAGAGGTTTGACCTTCACTCGGTTCACCAGTTCTAGAGGAACTAGGAACAGGGGGTTGGGGATTAGTTTCTTCCCCCTCAGAAACAGGAATGCCAAACTGACTTTCCTCAAAAGATGACATATCTATGATTAATTCAAAAAATAAAAACTAACCGCAAGGAGGAATTGAGTAGAGGGTCGGAGGGCAGAGGCAGCGCCGAGATTCCGAGCTTCCTCTTGTGCTCTCAACAGAAGCGACCTTCTCTTCTCAACAGGAACCTCCTCTTGTGTAGCACTTGAACAAACTAAAAATTAAATTGCTAGAAGAGCACTTTAGAAGAGAGAAATAATAGCAGTAGAGAAGGAGAGAATGAGAGGTTTGGTGTGGTGAGAATGAGGGAGGAATGGGCTATTTATAGAAGCCCAAAAAAATTTTTTTCCCAAAATACCCCTCAATTCAGCCGTTATAGGACTGTTGGGAGGGGCAAAACCGTCTTTTTTCCGAAAATAGCCGTTGGAAACGGCTATTTTCTTCCCCCTCTCCAGACGGGCCGTGCCAGGCACGGCCCGTCTGGAGCCGTTACGGGCCGTGCCAGGCACGGCCCGTTTAGAGACGTTGCGGGCCGTGCCTGGCACGGCCCGTTACCGCCCGTTACGGGCCGTGCCTGGCACGGCCCGTGCCGTGCCGTGCCCGGCCCGGCCCACCAATAGAGGGGCCGGGGGCCGGGCCGGGCTTGCCTTCCGTGCCTCACGGGCCGTGCCAGGCACGGCCCGTTTAGAGTTTTGGCCCGGGGGCCTGGGCCGGGCCGGCCCGGCACGGCCCGTTGCCCAACTCTATTCAAGCTTCAAACTGCATACTCGGTTGATGGGTGATGTCATGGCATGCTTAAGGTCTCTTCAAACCATACTCGAAAGGAAAAATTAGTGAGAGACCCTTTTAACTCGTTCAGTTGACCCCACCAGGGTCGAGAGAGCAATTAAAAGGGCAGCTCACAAACTTTATTTCCATATCATGATGAGTTCTCTTTCTTTATATACTGGATCCAAAGAACCCTACACCTTTTCTTTTCCTCCTTACGAAGAGTCCTCTGTCTGTGCATCGATCCGAGGGATGGATAGGTATGGTGATGGTCACCTCCTTATATGGGAGACTTGTAGGATGGCTCAGCTGATGACAGGCTTTCAGGCAGATCACGTGTTCGGGGAGGCGAACAAGGCTACTGACTGGGTCGCCTCTTTCGTGGCTCGGCATTCCGGAGATTTTTTGTGGACGTCTGCTTCAGATGCTCCTTTTGCTTTGTTATCTTTTCTTTTCTGTGATGTGGCTGGTTTTACTCATGTTAGACTTATATGAATGAATAGCCATTTTTACCAACAAAAAAAAAAAGAAAAGAAAAAAGTCCCCTATCTGTGCATACAACATGCAGGCAGCAGCGACAGAAGAAACCGCGTTTTGAACCAATATCACATAATTGCGATGGGGAATATGTTGAAGTGAGGCTACGAGCCAAAGAGAAATGCACCTCCCAACCTATGAAAACTCTATTCTGTTTCCATATGCAATTGGAAAGAAACGCCACGAGCCTTGACGTGGAGGGCTTTCGTTCCCGTGAAACTACTTTTCCATGAAGGGGAATGATGGAGGTCCCTGTTGAAGTTAGTCTTTGTGAAGCCATCTTATACATGGCAATGCTGCTTGGTATCCAATGTCTAAATTTCAATGCATTTTCCGAGATGATAGCCGGCCTTTTCTTCAAAATAGCTGACGATCTCTTTCAAGTAGGATTGAACCAACCTTTCCATTTTGCAACACATCGCTTGAAGAAAAAAAGAAAATTCTAGATTTCACAGTTCATTACTCAGACTTCAATTTAACTAGTAGACCTATTAAAGATCTGCCACTGTATACAAGTCTTAAAGCCTATGCCTAATTATTAGGAGCACCTTCTGTCGCTACAGTTGTTTGAGGCCCAGTCACCAGTCTGACTTTCAGATCCGTCCATGCAATAAATAAAATGATTTCTTGGCTATATATATTTGATGCCTAAGTAGTCAAGAAAGAGGAGGTATGGAATATTTTAAGAGAGATCTCTCACTTGGAATTTATTGGAAATCCCAGATACTTAGTACCGACAGTTTTTAGCACGCTGTGGAGTACAACTGAAAGCAAATTTGTTGATGAGTGATTCAATAGCAGCGTGCTGATTACAGACCAGCAAGAATGAGAGTTCCTTGCAGGCTTGGAATTAAGAAGTACATGCAGCCTCCATATTTGTATGCACTAACTCAAAGATATATGTTAGTTTTTGTCAGTAAATTCCTTCAAAAAATATACAAGGTGTGCATCTTACTGCTAGAAATACTAAGCATGATATGTCAAACTGAATGGTTCAATCCATATCGAATTGAATCGGCGCCAAGTCGAAATAGTTGAGCTGGGTCGGGCCGGTTATGTTGTAAAACCTTTCCTTTGGCTCACTTACTAAACCCGAAATGGTTCAAAGTGACGAGTTATCCCCCCCTACTAGCAAACCCCTCCTTGACAACCACTCGCGGTGGCTCTTGGACGCCCTTCCTCTCTCTAATGAAAATTAGTAAGTTCCTCAACTTTCTTTCTTTTTCTCTTTCTCTCTCTCTTGCTCCGAGTTTTAGGGTTAGAATTTTTCTCGATCTTCCTCCTTTCTTCTTTTTTTTTTCTCCCTCTCCACCCCTTTCTCTCTCCTTTTCTTTCGCTCCCCCCTCCTTTTCTGCTCTGCTTTAGGGCACTTTGGTTCGCATCGTGCTAAACTTGTTGCTAGTTGATACATCTTTTTATGCTGATTGGGTGAATATCGCTACCAAGAATGTAGAGCAGAGCGAACCTATGGAACCATAAATACTTCTATGAAATGATCTTGCAATGGTTGTATCTTTCGTTTATAATGAGAGTGGTTGCAACACATCCTCATAATTGAGTATTTTACATTATTTATTAAATATTTTACCGATTGTGAGTGAAAATAGATAAAATTGGTGAAGTTATTAAGTATTTTTATTCTAATTTTTTTTTGATATAACAGTTGCTCACAATAATTTAGTATAAGTGTAACCAGCAGAGTTAGAAAAATAAAATCGGACAATGGCAGGGACTATGTCGACAGAACGTCTCGATAATTTTGGTTAGGCTTTCTTGATATGGTTTTTTTTTTATCCCCCAAAGCACACGGCTAGCCAAAGGCAACGCTTTTTCTAAAGGATAAAATGGTCATTGCGCGGCTCCAACAGACAAATTCTTTTGTCTAAAATAAAAAAATCGCCGATCCTTGGAAACGGAGGAAATAAAAGCTGGCGCTGCTGCCACTCGCCAGTAGCTCCTGGCCAGCTTGCTGCTCCACACTGCTCACACTCTCCCACTCGCTCTCTCTTTCTCTCTGAGGCTGAGACGCCTCCCCTCTTCCTCCTCCGAGCGAAACGAGAGAAAAACCCTAACCTCTCCTCTTGACCATGGAGGATCCCCCGAGCTATCTCCTTGAGAGCCACCGCGGGACGGCGGTCTCCAAGAAGACCCCCAACGGGGCGGCGAGATCTGCCTATGCCAACGTCTTTCCGCCGGCCTTCCCCGCCGGGCCGGAGGACTACGCCGAGATCTTTGGAGGCCTCGCTACCTCCTGCTCCATCCCCGTGCTCGACCTCCCGCCGGCGAGCGACGGCGACGACGACGCTCTGTCCGGCCCCCGGAGCTCCGGCTTCGACTACGCCGACATCTTCGGGGGCTTCGACGTCGGAGGCTTCGCCGTATCCTACGAAGAGCTGGTGGCGGAGTCCAAGAGGCCAGAGAAGAAGACTCTCTCCTCGAACGAGAGGTTTGTTTTGTTTCTATTCTTATCTCATTTCATCCCAATGGCTCCATTTAGGGCTTTTTTTTCTTCAATTTTCTACTTTTGTCGCTGCAATCATTCCTCTGGTAAGCATCATTTTTTTTCTTTCAAGTTCAGAATTAGATGAGTTGTGGATGGTAGCGCTAATCGTAAAGCAAGATCAGTATATAAAACACTAAAATAGTAGCAGGCGGCATGTGATTTTTGATCGATTCGAACAAGTTAAAACCCAACTTTTTTTGTCGTTAGCTTATTCTAGATTCGGATGGAACATATAATCGTCAAAAGCATGTGCCGGTATGAAGATCTGTAATTACGAACTGTTAATTAGTTTAGTATCTTTGTTGGGCTCCTGGTTTTGTAGGCTATCGTTTCAATAAGTTTAGTACAGTTTTTGAAAAAAAAAGATTTTCATACTTTGCTGTTGGACCAACCTTGAGGATTATATTTGCAGATGGTCAAACTTTATAATCAAAAGGGTGAAGCATTGTATGCTGGATTTTGCGTAAAGGTAAAATGACTCCTGCTTTTAGAATAGAAGCTAACTGAACTATCACTAAAGAATGTGTTAAAGAAACACCGTTCCTGCTTGCAACCCAGGAAAGAAAGAAATTTAAATGGGGTATTGGACAACTCCTATAATGATGTGGACTGATGACAGGTTGCTATCGATCAAAATGTTGTAGAAGGTGTTGATGGGGTAATTGAGTGGATGTAGCTGGCCTCCGATAAGAAAAACAAATACTAGTTATGCAATGCATGTTAAAGAAAAAAACATCAAAAAGGTCCCACATAAGATTGTGGGACAGGAGTGAGTGAAAGGCTGGGGTGGCAACTAAGGGTGCAGACCCTTGCCTAATGATGAGAATATTATGAAACAAGATTGTGAGAAAAAAAATATCACAGGACAGGACAAATAATGGAAAAGAAAAGCAAGCTATCAACGAATAGGATAAGTCTATTGTCGAACGTCAATGATGCTGACTTGCTCCAGCTGGTTGGCACCCTCAGGTTTCAGTCCTGGGTGGTGGCACGTTACCACCATATTTTTCACCAAAAAAAAAAAGAAGAAAAAGAAGAAGAAGAAGGAAAGAGGGACTATGGGTCAGATTTATGAAATTGAAAAGATCCTTGCAGCATCAAAGAAGAGATAACCCTGAAAACAGTTGGTGGAAACTTGGAGGGCCTAAAGAGAGAAAATGGAATCTTAATTTTTCAACTATCACAAAAACAGTGACTAAAAGTAGATTCTGTGTAACCAAATAAAATGGCAATAAGCCTTTATATGCCATGAAAATGACCAAGTTAAATTAAGAAGCAAACAAGAAAGATTCATGAGAACAGAAATAATAGGTTACTCTACAGTTTTCATAAATGAAACAGATGTAATGATGCATTCTACAATTTACTATAACTAATGTGAGGCAAGCTAGTCCGAAAATGGCAACCTTTACAAAGACTGCCTGGCACCTCAGGTAGATCAAGACATTTAATGGGCTGTAGAGGGAGGGGAACATGTCAAAACAAAGCTTACCTGATGATGTTCAATCATATTTTGGATTGGATTAAAAGGAGATCAGTTGGGTGCTTTAAATAAAAAAAAGTCGTAGAAGACCTTTGGTTTTTCCTAAACTACGCAAAGTTTGAAGATGTATCATGATCTGGTTGAAGTGACCACCTAGGAGAAGAATTTCTGGTTACACAGTGATGAGAATGGGCAAGTGATAGCAGCATTTCTTTGGAATATGGCATGTTAAATTGAAACAGCAACAGATCTTACTGTTTACTTTGGGACAGCTTTCCTTCATTAGAATGAATTAGATAGCATTGATCTTTGGAACTTATTGGAATGAATTTATCATTCTGAGTTTCTGACTCTTATCTTTCCTGCTTTACCACATATCCATTCACCATCTTTGGAACTCATTCTATGTAATTATTCCTTATGTCATCGTTCCACCCATAAAAAGTTTCCAGCTTTGCATTTTTTTCCTGTTTAGGGTCCATGGGCAGATTACCATATAAGCCATGCTTGGACTACTGTATATGTTAAATCTTTCTTTTTGTCTGCGCATGTGTTTGCATACTCACGTGCATCTAGATCTAATAATAAAAATAATCACCTTAAAATAATACAACTACCTGGCTATAGTTTTATTGGGGTTTCATTTGCATTTGAGCTACATAGCATTGTTTAGTGCATACCAAAATTTTAACTTCATTCGTACTAATCTTCATTTGCATCTTAGTTTCTTGTGAACTGTTAAATTTCTAGAAACTAGGAATCTATTGTGCATTCTTCTATAATTTTTCTTTGCACTTGTTTATAGGATCCCAAAAGAAACAGGTTTCCACCAGCAGACAACAGAAATTTCTGATTTGCCTTCTGAAGGACCCAATGGGAGTAATGTTGCATGCCTGGAAAGGGATCAAATCTTGTCGGATTCCTATAGTTCAAATGATGGATCAATTCAATACGACATGCCACATCACAAGACAAGTCGAGTAAGCAAGGAGGATTCTGTAAATGGGAAAGCACATGTAACTCAATCTCATGCTTTTCCTGGATCTATTTTTGTAGCTGATGCATGCCCCCCCTCACAAAATATAGAAAGTGATGACCATGCAAATATGGTGAATAATGATCTCAGATTCAGTCGGGATTTTGATGGGGGGAAAACAAAAGGAAAACAAGAGAAAATCTTTTCACATGTCTCTTCCAGTGGTGGTGCAAAATGCTTTGAACGTGACATGTTAGAAGATCAGAAACATTTCACTGATAGACCTCTTGCATCAGAAGACAGACCTACAAATGCAAGGAATCACTCACGCTCTTCGAGCTATCAATCAACATCCAGTGGAGAAATATCTCAACCTAATTACACCTTTTTAACTGTATCTGACATTAGCCTTCAGACACAACCCTTGAAAGTGCCACCGCCATCAAGACCACCACCTAAAGCAGATAGTAAGCAGGGACCCTTGAAAACGAAGATGCCTGCAAATCCAAAAGCTGATCTAGATCAAGGAAATGTATATCACAAAATGCTAAATCATCAAACTCGCCATGGCGGGGATTCTTATAAGAACCATGTACTTCAAGAAGCTGCAAAAGAGAATTCATCTTATTGCTTTGATGTGGAGGTGGATGCTAGCTCAGCTGCTGCCGCATCTGCCGCTGCCATGAAAGAAGCAATGGAACAAGCACAGGCTAGACTGAAAAGTGCAAAAGAGTTGATGGAAAGAAAACGGGACAACTTTCAAAGCCGCAAAAAGCTTGGTCGCTATGATGTAAACTGTAAGGAGAGGAAGGAATATATAGCTGCAGAAGAAGTAAGAAGTTTTACTGAAGGGATGACTCAAGAGACCATATTAAAGGAGGATAGAGAGGTAAATTATGTAACTGTCAAGGAAAAACAGGAAGCCATAAAAGCACCCATGGTAACTCCAGATCATGAAGATAAGGAAACAAATACAGCATCAACTGAAAAAGCCAGACAAACAACGGCCCAAAGAGAAACCAGATCGTCTCAACCATTGAATAAATTGGAGGAGAGGAATGGCAAGTGGAAAGTAGATAAACAATTCTATGAGCTGATAAACAACGCCGAAGAATTCAAAATTGTTGATGATGTCTCTCAGCAGGAAGGCTTTGAGAAGAAATCGATAACAGCAGTAAAGGCCAATGAAGACAAGGTAAATGAGACTGAAGCACCCCATGATTTTAGAACTGTTCAAGAGATCTCTGAGCACAAATGCTTCAGTAACAAATTAGAAATATTGAACAAGGCCAATTGTGATAGAGAATATGAGGGTGAAGTGGCAAAACTGGTGCATGAGCACAAAAGGAATGAGAAGTTGCATGCCGTTGAGTCTTGTGAATGGGGTGAGAGCACCAATAAGCATGGAGCCAGAGTTATGGCTGCCAGCGAGGAGGTAGTCAAGGAGATACTAAATGCAATACCAGATGCTTCTGTTCAAGAACAAAATAACAATGAACTAGAGGTACCTTCAGAGGTTTGTGTGCCACAAGAAAATGAAAGTAGCCTAAAAGATGTTCTCCATTTTGGGCAGCAAGGGGAATCTGAGAAGAAACTAAAGGAGGAGGAAGAACTCCATTGTTGTGCAGAGAACAAATCAAATGATGCTGAAGAAGCTTTTCCATGTGAAGATGAGGATGGGGAATCAAAAGCTTTTCAGGAGGCTTGTCGAACTGATGGGGTTTATCAATGTGAAGGGGAATATAAGAAACAGGTTGCTGATAAATGCATAGATTGTGGAAGGGAAGTGAATGCAAAATTTGTAACATCGGAACCTGATGACTATGATTGGAAGAAGTTGGGTGACAGGTCAGGCAGGCAGGATGAAAACAATGGGGAGGTTGGTGTGCCTCATGGATCATGCTTCTACAAAGTGGAGGAGAAAATGGATGTACCTTCTGAGGCTAGACAATGTGAAGAAAATGAAAAGTCAAGCATACCAGCTAATGCTTTACGTTATCATGAAGTGAATGAGTACAAATCAGAAAGCACCAGTGTGACACTCCAGCAGAAGGAAACCAAGAAATCAAATGGAATTCGTGAGTCATATGAGTCAGTGAGCAATGAGAACATCACCGAAGTTACTCTAGAAGACCTTGACATGGAGAAAAATGAGAAGAAACCTGAAGTAGCACTAGATAGTACTGTTGGAGATGCAGAGAATGAAAAGGAATTGGAAGCTGCAAAAGAGGTCTGTCAGCAACACAACATTGTAAATAAAACAAGGGAAGCTCAAATGGAGCATCAGCGAAATGGAAAGAAACAACGAGTAGTGCAGGTGACAGATGAAGAGGAAAAGTTTGGAAGCAGGTTGACCACGAATAAAGAAGAGCAAGCACCACGAGATATTGATCACATTATAGAAGTTAAGGTGGCATCTCATATGGTGAACTGCAATATGGGTTCAAATGTAGGTCGAGAAGTCTGCCAGGGGGTTGAAAACCAAAACCTGGAAGCTGCCCAACAAGCCACTTTGTTGGAAGAGAAAAGGAACATAACAAATCGAGCCCTAGATGTTACTGAGAGTGGTATCAAAACGGAGAATACTACTGCTGACATGCAGAAAGAAGATCGAACGGAAATTGAGGGAAAAATTGATAGAAAAACTGAACAGAAGAAAGAGTTGGCAAAGAAGTTAGAAGAAGAAAAAGAGAGAGAGAGGGAAAGAGAAAAAGATAGAATTGCTGTTCAAAGAGCTACCCATGAAGCTCATGAAAGGGCACTTGCTGAAACGCGGGAAAGGGCAGAAAGGATTGCCGTGGAGAGAGTCACTGCTGAAGCTCGACAAAGAGCATTTGCAGAGGCCCGAGAGAAAGCTGAGAGAGCTTCTTCTGAATCCTCAGAGAAGTCATTAGCTTCTAGGGAGGCCAAAATGAGGGCAGAACGTGCTGCAGTTGAGCGAGCTACTGCAGAGGCTAGGGAGCGTGCTGCTGAGAAAGCAGCTGCAGGAGCAAGAGAACGTGCAGAGAGATCAAGGCAAAAACCTACTGTAAGTATGCAAGGGAGAGTTGATATTGGTCTCCCTCTAGCATTCACGCAAACTGTATTCTTTTGTTGTGCTTTCTGAATATTAACTGGTTCTTATTATGACAGGACATGCAGGATGCTTCAAATGGCACACGAAGACAGTCAGGTTTTCTTAATCAAGGTAACATTAACCTCGTGCGTGCATCTTCTGGAACCTGTTATTTTTACCTGCCTCAGTACTTTTGAGAAAGCTCTTGTTATTTGCTTTCGAGTTAGCATAGTCTTTTCTGTTTACCTTGAAGCACCCTGTTTGACTGGAAAATTTGAAGGCACTGAGACTGAATCAGCCCTGAGGTGTAAAGCAAGGCTAGAGAGGCATCGACGAACAGTTGAACGAGCAGTATGTAGTTGAAATTCGCAAATCGTTTTTTTTTTGTTCTTTGAGCAAATGCCATTTTCTGTGAGTTGATTGCACGTGTATTTTTTTTTTTTAATGAAATGCTTACTAATTCCAGGCAAAAGCCCTTGCAGAGAAGAATATGCGTGATATGCTTGCTCAAAGAGAGCAAGCAGAGAGAAATGTAAGATGTATTTCATCATGAGCATTTTGCTTTTAGGGAAACCATAGTCTATGCCTTCCCATCTGACCATACTTGATCCAACTGTGGCTGCAGCGGTTAGCAGAGTCCCTTGATGCTGAAGTCAGAAGGTGGTCGAACGGAAAAGAAGGGAATTTGCGAGCATTGCTATCCACTCTGCAATATGTATGCATTCTGAATTTTTTCTATCATGCTTAATAGTTATATTTAAGAAATATATGCCACAGGGAGTGTTTTAGCTAAAATTCATAGGCCAACGTAGATATTTCATGGATTTTTCATTTACTGTCAGAAATTGAGTGATAAGCAACAGTACGTGTCCAATACTGTATGGTAAACCCTGCTAATGATCAATACATCTCAAAGACCTTTGCTATATTTAAGGGTTTATACCCTCCTGATAAAGGTAAAAAGAAAAAGCCTTCTGCATGAGCATGTGCCTTAGCTTTGCAAACTCTGAAAGGGGACATCAGTTTCACTTTCACCTTTTCCTCTTCTTTGTTCTTATTTGTAGGTTTTTCAACAAACACATCAAAATATTCTACTTCTTGTACTTTGACAAATAATGGATTCAGTTACAGGCTACTGCAATATGTGAATAAACATCCTTCCCTAAATCTGGTTGATTAGAAAGATGATGCCTCAACTTGAGCCCCCCGGAGAATTTTTATTATTCCATTGAGAATTAATCGGTACTTGTTGAAGATTTGTTTCCTGCTGATTGAAACTTTCATTTAACAACCATCAATTTTCTCACAAAAGTTTCCACTCTAGCTGAACTTTTGTTTGCTTTCATCTTCTTCTATTATTTGTGTTTTTTCTTAAGAAAAATTGCATTGATATCAGACTTCATTAACATGCTTCATCCAATCTGGATGGGCCTAATTGCCCAAACACTAACATTTCACATCCAGAAATTTAAATAATGGTGCAAGTAACTGGCTCTTTTAATATCAGCATGATGAGTGAACTGCTGCAGACGAATGTTTCACTTGCTAAAACCATGTACAGATACTTGGGCCTGATAGCGGTTGGCAGCCAGTTCCATTGACAGAGGTCATAACAGCTGGTGCCGTAAAGAAAGCTTACAGAAAGGCTACTCTCTATGTTCATCCAGACAAATTGCAGCAAAGAGGTGCCAGCATTCACCAGAAATACATATGTGAGAAGGTTTTTGATCTCCTCAAGGTGTGTACTAAGTCTTTCTCATCATTCTATGGTCATTTATTTGATTGATTCTTCCCGGAAACCAAATTTGTGCTCATCGGAGTGCTTCCCATAGAAGTTGTGGAATCACATCCATAGCATGTTGCTTTGGGCGATATCTTGTAAGACAATGGTAAGAGGGGTAAATTATTACAGTAGACCTTTACTTCAGACAAACAAAGTAATGCAAAAGACTGGTTCTTGCAAGTTGAGCTATCTTTGCTTTTGGTCACCGAAACAGATAACTATTAGACAAGAGGGGTGGAAGGGGGTTAAAGATTAGAAGAGGCCCATAGGTAATGGGATGACACCATAGGAGGTAGCCCTCCCCCAGTTAACATCTACATGCAATGTCTAATGAAATATACTGCATGTAATATCTCAATCACCTCTAGCTATACTGCTTACTTGCTAGATCAGACAACCAGAAAATCCAGTCCTGCCAGCTTACAGGTGCCCAGTTTTTATTTTCAAAAACTTGCTCTATAAAAATTGCTGCATCCTTCCGCCTTTGAATAGTTAGCATTTCCCGTTTAACAAAGAATATTCTTTTTCTGCAAGTGCTGTGAGTTTGTTGTATATCTGTTTTGCTCGGGCAAGAACCGGGTGGTGTAAATCCAGAGTCATTCATCATAACCTTTTCGTTATCTAAAGCTCGTAGCACTGTTGGAGAACTTTAGACTATCTAACATGCTCTTAGTTTCGAAAAAAGTAGGGTCATGCAATTATCTCAATCTCCATTGACATATGTAAAACCTTCTCCATTTTTTCATTTGCTCTGCAGGACGCTTGGAACAGATTCAATTCAGAAGAGCGATAACAGTCATACTGCACAACCTTCCAATGTATGGCCTTTTTTTATTGATCACTGTGCACTGTCGTAGATTATATAGCAACTAATTTACAACCCATCTGCACTTTAAACATTCCTTTCTGTATCTTTCCCAGTAGCATGGAATTGTTTGGAAGATCCCTGTCGCATTAATTGAAACATGAAATTCTGATGAGAGAGAGAGGTCTGACAAATCTGAGTTCCCACTATAAACCTAGCAGAGTGTTTCCGTTTCAAACCTACAAAACCATAGAGTCACAGAAGTCTCTGACATTCTGCTCGAGCAAAAATGATAGACCCATCATCAAGCAGCCGACTCGAGTCTTTGTTCTATGGAAGTTTGTGATGAGACAGACGCCAAATGGGTGGAGCATGATGGTGTTCTGGGCGTGCATTCGGTTCTCAGCCTGGGAAAAGACGATTGAGTTCGGAGCTTCAATGGCCCCGTCAGTAACTTCAACCCCTCACCCCGCTGGTAGGCAATGCATGAAGCGACCTTTCGGCCCTCCCGTCTCCATTAAGGCTTTTTTCATCGACCTGCCCGGGCTGAATTAAATGCGCTAAAACCCCATCTGGGTGAAAGAATTTAGTCGGTTAAAAGGTGAGCTCTATGCATATGTAAGAGGTTGCGTAATCCAGTGAAATATTAACTGCGTTCGCTGGTATTAAGGGACATAATAATCGGGCGATGGTCGCCAAGGTTTGTCATTTGTGCCTGTTTCATCATATAGATAATGTCATCAACAATTAAGGTTCAACAGAGGCGATCATAGATGTATCCAAACAAACTATGATGCCAACATGCAAGCTTCAAGCGCATGCAAGAACAATCAAGATGAAGTTCCTTCCCATGCTTGCACAAAATATTATTGGTACTGTATTTACTAGCTAAACTGATAAAATTGATTAAAAAATCCAGCTAAAATAAATCAAAGACCATGAAGCTAAGTCTGATTCAAAGACACAAACCAGGGCATCTGATGATAGACCTATCACCATCAGATGGCATCCAACGACATTCTCCACTATATTTTCCACCAGCCTAGGTAAGCCACCACCTCCTCAGGCGTCACCCTTCCCGATATATTCCATTATATATATTTGCCACCAAGCCAGGTGCACCATTCCTCTCTCTCTCTCTCTCTCTCTCTCTCTCTCTCTCTCTCAATTTGGAGTATTGGCACCTTACCTGTGCCCTGTGTCAGTATGGTATGATACCGTAGCATACAGATTTGATACCATACCATACCGGTACCATACCATACTATTGCAGTACAAGTTTTGCATATTTTGGACGGGTGTCTTAGATCTCATTAAGAGCAAAAAGATAGATTTGATGGATGATTGAAGTCCCATCACTTGATCCAGGTCAGAAGTAAAAATATGATCCATCAAATTATTGGGGATGAAGATTTTATCATGCAAATCAATCTTTTAATCCATGCTCAAAAAAAAAAGAAAAAAAATCGCCTTTGGGTCCGAGGATTCGAAGTCCATTGGCGTGGCAATATGGATACGCCGATACATCCTTGGATCGGTCCGTCAAAGCTCCCTTCATCAACGAGGTCAACTTTCCATAGGGTCGGCTTGGTGCTAGCGTTTGGAACATCCAGCAAATGCTTCACCTTCTTCATGTTATCTGCAACAATTTTATTAAGTTTTCCAGTCTCCTGGGAGTTAGAAAGTGATTTGTTTGAGGGTGAAAGCAGCAAATGAGCTATGTTTGTCCTGCTTCCGAAGAGATTGGAGATGGAATTGCTCTTTAGATAAATAACAATATACAGCACATGACAATAATACTTGTTTGTGAAATTAATAGCTTAAACTGCTATGCAGAAACAGCTAGCAAACGGCATATCTACATGTTAACTATACGTCCCAGGGCATTTCTTTCTTGCATTTAGGAAGAGTCTATAAAGCCTTCAACTTCTGAGTCACAGACTCACGGTCACCCTTGTGCTTCTCTTTGGAGGTATTGGTTGCAAGAGTTAAAAATAGTGCACTATTACTTTCATGCAAAGTTCCTATTTAAGTCCAGAAGCAAGATATATATATACTCGTGACTTCTAGAATAAGCAGATCAAACGATGCATGCAACTATAAATATCGTAACTGGGATCGCGAACTGTTGCATTCACAGCGTAGCCTTGCTCTAGGAGCCTCATGGTAAGCCACGATCCGATGAACCCTGCGGCTCCGGTAACGCAAACAGTCACCCTCTCACCTATTTGTTTCGAGTACGAGAAAAATAGGATGAGGGGAAGGAAGCAATTAAACACTACTGTTTCGAGTACGATCCCATGTTCTCTTCTTTCATAATTCACTTACACAGTCAATAATGTACAAAAATATGTTCGGCACTCACTCAAAGCATGTTGAGAGACATAATCGCGTCAACAGAAGAGAACATTGGGACTTAAAATGTACTTTCTCAGAAGATCAAGATCATCAGTTAAGTTGTATGCAATTTTAAAATTTTATTGTCCAGAACATCAGTTAATGTAATTTCCACGAACAAACATAAAAATTAAAAAGATTGCAGCTAATGGCTAAAATCAAATATCAGATTATACATATATATATTTATTTTGTTTAATAAATATATATATGTAGATATAAGTATTAGTCATATGCAAAAAATTACATCTATATTTATTTAAATTGATACGGATATAAATTAGATAGTGGAAGTATGGATATAAATTGAATAGTTAAACTTCATAACTATTCAATCAAAAATATTATTTAAAAAAAAATAAATAAAGTTAATAGTATATTAATAAAATAATTTATTTTTTTAAAAAATAAAAAAATATAAAAAAATTAAATAGTATCGTTGAATGTTTGGATATGAATCGAAATGTCTGGAAAATTTCATGTGAGGCGGTTTTAACGATAAGGCCATTCGACGGCTACAACGGTGCCACGGAGTGTTACTGCTACGGGCTATCCGGTGGTTCAACGATACACAAAACACAATATGTAACCATTAGATTGCAGACAAGTCACTCTTTGTACAGCGCGTCAACTATTTACAAGCTTACGGTCACCGTTCGCTGTTTGTACGACGGTTGGTTGTCCCGTTCCAAGACTCACGGACGTCGTAGTGGGAGAAGTCCAATATACCGAGCTAAGGGACCAAGGACCATACTCACCCAGTCACCTCATCGCTTGCCCCATTAACTGGTCAAAGGAGTGAGCGTATTCCTGGGTTTCTTACAAGCAGGTGAGTTTAGCATTGCCTGTGGGATGAATCCTCTAGGCTTGTCTCTTTATTTTCGAAGGCCCTCCGGAATCTACTCTCTCTTCATGGAAAACGAAATATTTGTGAAGAAAGAACCAGCTAGGGTTTCGAGAAGTCGTCTGCGATCGAGGTAAATCAACGAAGATTTCTACCTTTTGGCTATTTTTTTCGACCGAAATTTCCAATTTTACGGGTGAGAACTAGCTAGGGTTTCGATTTTGGGGCGTACACGATCCAAATCCCCCCACACCCGACCTGGTCTACCTGGATTTCTAGGACTCCGAGCTAATAATTGGATAGTCTCGATCGAAATACATTCGGAATTAGGGTTTCATCAGGAGGAGGAAGCCTCTTGGTCTCGACTTCAATAGAATAGAAGAAACCCTCAAAATTTTGATTAAAGACAGATTCTTGTCGCTTATAATTCGGTGTTTTGTTAGAGGATTCAATTCCTCTGAACAAGGTCTCGTAATTGAATCTTTGTGGATTAGGTCTTGGATGTTCGGGAAGGTTCGATCTTTAATCTGTTAGGTAGCCATGCCAACCTTCACGGCAATCGCCTTGGATAGGCTTTTGGAGCCCGGTGCGTCTCGGAACCCCACCATGAGGCCTCCTCTTGCGCCGGGGAAGGTGGAGAAGGCTCCTCCGAGCCCATCTGAAAAGAAGAGCATTCCTCGTCCCAATGTTTCACCGGCGCTCTATGCCACTCCGGAGACCACTCCCCTTCCCGACTCGCCGTCTTCTTTCCCTCCGTCCCCGTACATCATCAACCACAAGAGGCGCGGGCCCCGCCTTCTCAAGAGCTTCTCCCAGAACGATGTCGCTGGGTCCCAGCCGCTGCCACCACCCGAAGTGGAGAAGAAGATTGCAATGGTGAACGGAAAGGGTGTTGAAGAGACTGCGAATGGTTTTCACGATGAGAAGCTCAAAGGGGAACAGAAGGATGTGGATGGAAATGGAACTCGAGGTGAATCTGTTTCAATCGAACTTCATCAGGGGAAGCTTCAGGATGATGGATCTATTGCAGCTAAAGAAGTGGCAAGGCCTGTTGCTGTTGATCTGGAGAAAGATGGGGAGAGTGAAGATTTCTTCGATCTGCAAGACTCCTTGAGCACAACGAGTAATACTGAGCTTGACGAGCGGTGGAAGCCAAGTACCCCTTTAGGGGAGTATTTTGATGCCTTTGAAGGTATCCTTCTCTGCCCATCGTTATCTTGTTTAAAGTATTTGATTTTGATCGAACAACTTTTCTTTCTTCATTATACTCTTTTCATTAGTTTTATGCTTTTTTAATCGAATATTTGAAGCGCTTGGCATTCATCCATGGTGTTAAGTGGATGACTGATTTTTTAAAAACAATAAAGAGAAGTAAAGCAGGAAAAGGGGAAAAAATTGAATGCAGTTTTTCAGTTCAAATGCGGAGACCAAGGAAGTTGCTTTTCTCTAACCTTAAAGCAATGCTTTGTTGGATGGCTTATTTTGGATCCATTAGATTAACTCTGCCATCATTAGCTGTTCACTTATTTAGATCCAAAAAATAAACCTTTTTGTTAACCCATAACCTATTGCTGCATAACTGACATGCTTTGCGGAACATCTCCATCACATTTATAAAAAGAAGGCTGATAGATTGTCCTTGCATTAATTTCTTTTTCACTGACATGTAACCATTATTAGCTGTTCACTTGTTGAGATCCAGAAGATAAACCTTTTCATTAACCTATAACCTATTGATGTATAATTGACATGCTTTGCTGAACAAATCCATCACATTTATAAAGAGGAGGTTAGATAGGTTCCTTGCATTGATTTCTTTTTCACTGACAGGTAACCCTTAAATGAGAAGAAATAATAAACTTAATGCACTGTCCATTGTTTGATCAGCAGCATACATTTGGTTAACAACTTGAGCATTCAAACAAATTTTTTTAAAGCAATTATGGAGCATGTTTTCCATTTTACAAGCTTAGAGCACTTTATATAGCTATACTGCCATACCGCATCTTTGATTTGGATTTGGTCTTTATGCAACTGTAATATGCACTCTACTGAAATTTGGCAAATTAGGCTGACTCCTGTTCTGTCCGTAATGTAGAGATTTCTAGTGAGGGTGCCTCACAATCTGCATGTCTGAATGTTGAAGATGAACTACATGAGATGAGACTCAATTTATTGTCGGAAATTGAAAGGAGGAAGCAGGCAGAAGAAACACTTAAGAGCTTGCAAAACCAATGGCAGATGCTGAGTCATCACCTCTCACTTGTGGGCTTGAGGCTTCCTGACCCCCCAAGCATGACAGAAGAGAAGGATGAGCAATCATGTGCTGATCCTGCAGAGGAATTGTGCCAACAAATTGTTATTGCACGGTTTGTGGCTGCTTGTTTGGGACGGGGTTGTTCCCGTGCTGAAGTTGAGCAGTTGGAACCTCAGATTGAGGCAAAGAACTTTGAGATAGCAAGGTTGTGTGATCGGCTTCATTATTATGAAGCTGCAAACAGGGAGATGTCTCAAAGAAATCAGGAAGCTATTGGTGAGCATGCTAAACTTATTCTGTCTTCTTGTCTCTCCTCTAACGATGTTTAACTCCAATCAGTGAATTGCTGTCTTTTATATGTCAATCTTGATCCTAATTATTACAATTTATTCTCTATCAGTAGGCATCGACATCTAGAATAGTCCAATATGGTCTTTAGTTCAAAGGACTTAATGATTTACTCACTGGTCCCTTTTGGTTATGTGTGCATTACATGTTTATTAGTTTTAAACTGAAACATTGATCAACTCAAACATTATGTTTTCAATCACTCCTTGCCACTTGGGCAAGGGGGTGAGGGTTCGATTACAGTTGGCATTGGCTCTCAAGTGATGGGGTGGTATAGGGTAGCAGGTAGGATTAGTCCCTCCTAATCTCAAAAAAAACAAAAAAAGAAAAGTTAAAATTAAAAAAGAAGATTATTCCCCTCCATGCCTTTTTTCCTCTCTTTGGGTAGTCGCGCTTTAGCTACTGCTGGACAGCAACAGGATGGCCTTGATTCTGAACTTGGACAAAAGATCAAATAAGTTTGCTATTACTGGTTATGTACTAATAGAAAGCCTTGACCTTGAAGATATTGGATCTTTCTAGTGCATGAATTCAATTTGCACGATCCATTGTTTATGTCCTTTAGGCATCTTGAAAACTTCTAATTTAAGAGAGATAAGACGTAGCAATCTGATTTTTTTTTTAAAATAAAAATGTAAAATTAGTGTGGACGAAATTAATAATGTCGGCAAGAAATGTATTTCACATTCTTCATACATATTTGGCCACTCTGCTCACAGGTTACCGTAGTTTGTTTCCACCTGGAAGTTTATGTTCTATTGCTATGCTGGTCATGATGTTTGTTCCTTCCCTTCCTCTCCTTGTACAGCAGTTGCTATTGCAATGATATTATGGGTGGCAATTTACCTTTTTTTTTTAATTCATATATACCCTTGCAATTAGAGCTTATTGCATATTAATCCTCTGAAAATCATTGTTTGCATTTATGCCCCTCTCGTTAGATTTTTTAACTGATATTTTGTTTTAAATATTAAATTACTTTATTGACCTTTTGCATTAATATTCTCGATAAAATTATGTAAAAATATAGCACTTTTTAATGTAAATTGAAAAATTTTTCAGGGATATTAAGACAAAAGGTTAATAGTATCAATTGAAACTCCAAGCAGCTGTTAGTGAAAAATCCAAAGGGAGGGCATCTGTGGGGTATATATGCAAATAGTTATTTTGGATGGTAAATATGCAATAAGGCAATAAGCTGTATTTGTAAGGATAGTATATATATGCAAAAAAAACAAAACAAAAAAAGAAAAAGAAAAAAAAAACAGGCAAGAAAGGTGAAAAAGGATGAGATCCAAGGTGAAATATTATGATATAGGGGGCTTGCAATGTTTTGTGGATTAGAATGCTAAATATAGAAAATGCTTGCTCAAAAGTTGAAGTTATAGACTGATGGAGAACCGATTGAAAGTGTTAGTGTCTCTGGTTGAACTAGCAAATGAAGGATAGACTTGCATCTACCTCGTAAAGATTTGTGATGTATTTGAGAAAGCTGCAATGCAAAAGGATAATGCCTTCGGTGGGATGAGAAGTGAATGAGATTTCAGATTGTGATTTCGAGTGCTGAAAGATTTTTATATATCATTACAGATAGGTTTATGGAGATTTTGCTTTGCTGCACTGAGAGAGGTATTGGAGTTGCTTTCCTAAGTTGTTTATATAAAAATTTAGTGAAGAGGGAATAAAGTCTAATATTTCTCTGTTCAAGAAAGTAAATAGTTTATTACTTTGTATCCCCAGCTTAAAAAAAGAACAGAAGGGATGAGAAGAAGAACGTGTCTAGGGGTTAATATTCACTTCAGATATATGTGTCTCATGGCATCTGTGCATGAAGTATCTCACATCTTCCAATTTTGGGTAAAGTGACAGCAGTGAAGTCTTTGTTTTGATTACCGTTCCAAACTCCATAGGACCTAGAACGCTGAAACCTTCAGAACCGCTAGTTCAGTAGTTGCTATTGAAATGCACTAAGCAAAAACATAATTTTGAACCATAGAACCACAGAAGCCTTCTATGCATGTTTACTTTCCGTGGACCTTCTTTGGCTTGGTAAACTTTTAGCTTATTGCATCTTTATTTTTACTCAAATGACCTTTAATTGACTTTAGATTATCAATACGTAAATTAACATTCTTAATTATAACTTCACTGAGTTTTATGTTGTGCATTCTTCCTTGACTTCTCCGGCCCAATGGCTTTAACTTGGTCCACTTCACCCTAGCTGCATCTTTAGTTCAATTCACAAGATACTATGATTGTTTTGCCATCCATTTGAATTACTTGTAAACCTCAATTAGGTACTTGGCAAATAAGCAAACTTGTACTGTGTGTCTATATATACATATGTATATGTATGTATGTAAATATCATGCGATTATTTATCTGAATAGGCTGCGAATCGAATATGATTTATTCTTTAAACCATTAGAAAATGAAGAGATGTGGCTCCATTTGAATATGTCTAATATCTACTGTTGTTGCAGAAATGGCACGGCAGCAGCGGCATAGGCGGAAGAAGAGGCAGAAATGGATTTGGGGTTCAATTGGTCTTGCTGTTTCCCTTGGTGCTGCAGCCATTGCATGGTCCTATTTTCCAGTATCAAAGCCTTCACCACCTGAAGGCAATACCATAGACAGCCATGAACACTGAAATCAGCCAATGCCAGTAGTCACCTCCCTCGATCAGTTCATATCTTTTCTCCTAACAGGAATAATCTATAGGGCCGGTTAAAGTTGTACAAGATATATGAGGCTTCTCTCATTACTGATGGCAAACACAAGCCTTTTTATTTGCTCCCTTGCGTATAATGTGCAGGGGCCAGTTCAAGTTAGGGCTTGGTCTTGTTAAGTGCAACATATTATTCTTCTTTTGCTGCTCAAGTAAATAGTAATTGTGGGAGAGCATATCGAAAAGTGAGCTTTGTGCATTTGTATGTCTTCTATTGCAGCTATTTTTCTCATTCGATTCCCTTTTCTTGATTGAATCTTCTATAGCAACTTGAAAAGGTAAGTCGTGAGAACTTCTTGTTTATATGTGTATACCTCTTGGTGTATGAATTGATGATGCCTCCCAGTGGACGAGGATAAGGTTATAAATTGAACATTTGATGCTTCTGTGTCATATTATGGTATAAGTCTTCTTATGGAACATAGCCATTTTAAATACATGCTATACAATTTAAATGCAGTGGCGAGCATTGTTTGAACAGGTCTAAGGTCTTGCATCCTTTTTAGCTGAATTGACTGCTTAATATTTTCAGATGGACATCCGGAGGCGAGTCAGGAATTATTTTCTGCAACGTTCGGTGGACAGTGCAAAATTACTATGGTTATACATGCAGTATGTACTGTTAAACAAGCCTTTATTAATTCTATTTAACTAAACCTTAATCTCAAACTACTTGGGATCAGCTAAAACAAGTTATAATTAATTAAATTATTAAAATCATCAAAGGACCTACTGCAACTTTTGTTAGCCTATCATCTGATGAAGGCCTACTTCTGAAAAAGCAAACTCCTCTTGTTTTGCTGATGCTATCAAGTACTAATGATGAGTGGATGCCTTATTAAGCAATTAAGCTGGCACCATTTTATGACTCCTGTCATGCACGATTCTTCAGTGTGAGCAAAACAGAATAAAATGAATGCATACCGTGCTAATGCTGTGGTTTTCAATGATAGTTAATAATTTCTGCTTAGATTGTAGTGTTAGTTTACAGGTGGGGTACATGTTGCTGATTCAATAAGTACTTGATGAAGTCGATTCATAAACCAATGAAATATGTCAGATTGGACTTTTTGCTACAAGCTTCTTTTTTTTTGTTGACACTCTTTTATTTACTACCTCTCAAAATTTCTTTTTAGAGAAAATCTGATATATTCTCTCTTATTTCAACCTCTGGATTCCTGCTGAGCTCTCTCTCCCATGTATTTTTACATAGAGTGTGTACTTCCTAGAGATTTTTACATACCGGAATCATGCTTGTCATGGATGGCAGAAGACGTAGTCACCAGTTGTTTGTCAAACTATACACGTGTGAATTAAGAGCGCACACATGCATTCAAGCTACGTACTAATTCTATGATGATTAATAATAAACGGACAATACTGCATATGATGCTTCCAAGTGCATAGGATTCTAGTGGATCAGATCGCATTTCCTTTTATCGGCTTTGGAATTTATACATCTGGACAAAATACGAAAGGGTAGTCCCACAGCGAAGAGGCAATGTCCTCTATCAGGTCATCTGTAGAACGACAGAAACTTATTCATCCCTATGAGTTGTCTATTATTTGAGCTAGATTCAAGTTCCTGACCTCGTCTTAATTTTAGTCGAGCCTTCTCCTGAAAAAAAGATAAAAAAACATTACTCCCATCCTGCAATCATAGTTCTCAAAAAAAAAGGAGGGAAATAAATGGAGATTGGACACCAATGATCTAGGTTCAGCTCCCAGACTCGTCTTAATTTTAATCCAGCTTTCTCAAAAAAACAAAAACAAACAAAAAAAAAAAATGCTGACAACAACCATACTCTTTAATTTGATGTTTTCAATGTAAATTAACTTGTGATCATCTGATGTAACTGGATTTCCATAGCTTTCCGGCATTAACATGAAAATGAAAAAAAAAAAAAATCATATTTTACTCTAACTGCGATTAAGATGCTTATTTTCTAGCTTAAGGTTCACCACGAACCCTACAAAGAGGTATCACATCTCTACGCCATTCCAATAGCTCATCGCCTATCAGGGCATGCAGAAAGAACCTATACTCCGGGGCATTCCAGACAGCAATCACCAAGGTTTCGAGCCTGATCTCTCACCACTCTCCGAGTATTGTTACGATGGTTTCTCTAGTACACTATCGATCATGTCAAAATTCTTCCCATGCAACATAATGCATCTAAGAACAAAACAACTGAATTGCTTGGTTTCTAACAATTTTTTACTTGTCCATGATGTTTATCACTCATCCCTGAGCCAGTGCTGAACTACATGAATCAAGAAGGCCACACAGAATGTTACTGAACCGAGAACCACCAGGATCCGAACCCATATAGAGGAAACAAATGCTTCTAATACAAAAGAATGCCACGCCCAGAACCATCCAATACCACAGGTGGATCCCAGCAAAGCACCGACGAGGACTTGACTGACAGTGTGAAGTTGTTGGGATACCCGAAGCCATGCCTGCAAAAGCACATGAGAATAATAATAATATCGTCGGATAGATAGCATGTGGATCTATCTCAACCATGAGACTTGGCTAGACAATTTGGAAGCTATCTAGCTTAGCAGTTATATTATGACAAAAGTATTTATATAAAGATTTGACAAATCTGTCCAAAGTAGTCACAAATTGCTACACAGGGATAGAAGGTAAATTTGTAGAGAAGATTTAAAACATGATACTATTGACTAGCAAAAAGTCTTGCAAAAATAAAATGAATATGGAAACACAGAAACACATATTATGTGATCGGACACTCCTTTTAATAATTTTGTGAAATATTTTCTTAATTTTTTTTGAAATTCAATGCCTTGTACTGGTGTATGATATTTATACTTCTACCAGTATAAAGTTACATAGAAATTATAGATATAGAACACTCTCAGTGCAGTCAGATCGTGATTTATGAGAGTAAGAATAATAATTATTTGGTCAATGATGATGAAGTTAAGCGGACATGGAAGTATATAACTATAAGTTGTTAAGCTACACTTTACTAGAGAATTTTTTTTATGTAAAACCATTTATTTAGGAGGATCACATTCATAGCTCCACGATACAAGGTTTTCTGAAGACACAGTTGATGAGAAATTGATGAAAATTTCTGGGCTTATTGATAGAGCCATAATTGCATGTATTATTATATTTGTGATGAACACTGCTGGCTGATTATTGTCATGGAAACTTGATGAATTCCCTCTTACATAGAGGACTAAGGGTTTATGCAAGTGAACTAGGGCAAAGTTTAAGGGGATCAGCTTGGTTTTGATGTCATGGATGAGTACTTGGGACTAGAAGATGATCTGAGAAGGTTGACACCTTTGTGGAAAGACTTGTGAGGGTAGAGTACTTATTTCTGGTGAAGAATTTAGCACCAACTTTCGGAGAGTTGGTGGCAGCTTGAAGTTTAGTCGTACCATGTTCTTAAACCTTGATGATTTTTTTTTGATCCATTAATGACCACAGTGGAATGAAGCATGTTGGTTTAAGGTTTGGTTGGGATGGTGGTTGTTAAAGCTTTCTTAGTTTTCTTACTGTAACTGCAATTAGGTTGCTGGAATCATAAACTGCTTAATCGTGAATTCATTTTTATCCCTAATGTTGTTCATAGTTACCAAATTCAGCTTGTCAGAGCTATGCTACTCTTGATATTTATCCCTTTTCCTCATAGGTAGTGACTTCTATGCATGTATCAAATGATATTAACGTGATCCATTAATGTCACGTAGCATTGTGCACCCTACAAATTACAGGCCCTGATGAAACTTCTGTAAGTTTTAGACATGGACATCAATCACATTATACTCTAGAATCACTTCTCTGGGTCATCCACACGGCTCTGCATAGCTTCTTAAGTCTCGATTTTCTGTATGAACGCTATCAAATATAATGATGACAATTATCTTTCAGCCATCAATTTTTTGTTTTTGGCTTCAGCTTCATTTTCAACTTTCTTTCCACTAAACATGCATTGCATCTCTACCAAAGCACTGAACCAAGTCTTCTCCGTGTATCTTTACTGACTTAACCCGCTAATCCTACAAAAAATCAAGACTTAAACATGCAGGCTATATACATATTATGCTGAGGACTGATGATTTACAGGTGTGCACTGGGAATTGGGATGGGGTGTTGCCATTTGAAGTCATGAGGATTGAGGACTGTCACCAGGTTGACAGATCGTAAGAGAAATTGGCTCAAAATCCTTCTATGGAACCTTCTCAAATTAGAGTTGTGCTTCATAGCTGACACCGTGTTGATAGGAAAGTGTTGACCTTGTCCATCAAATTTCTTGATATTACTAAGCTTTCATTTTTTTTTCCTTTATCATCAACTAACATCATATTATTTGCAAGTAACATATACTATGTTCACCTCCTACATATCAAATGTAAGATCATCTATAAGTATGATGAGATGTAGACTTAGAGAATTCTTGATGCAGGGTGCACATGATTGGAGATTCTACGTGCCACTAGAACTAAATCCAACACTCATTACTGCTCCATAAATGTCCTTATCATAGAGAACACACTTTTAAGCATAAAGTTCCTCCTCAATGCTAACCAAATTACAATATCATTCTTATCTATGCTTTCTTCAAGTTGAAAAATACCACGTCTTGGTTTTTCTCTTCTTATAACTCCACTAGTTAGCGGTACAAGAGCAAAAAACAAAAGGCTTAGACTTATCTTTAAATTTCCCTTTTCCTTAACATTTGTGTCATCACATTCTACTATCATTTCTTAATATGGTTTATTGTGATGGTTGGTGCAATTCTCTATATTTTTCTTGTGTCTTATAAATCAGTACTGAATACTTCTTTTTGATTCATACCCTTTTGGTTATGTTGTTTCCTAGAATGCAGTAGATAGGTTAAATTCTGGAATTCAAGAAAAAAATAGGCAACAAACAGATATTGACAAACAAATAATATTTATTCCACATGGTTAAAATATTGAAGTTCCGTGCAAATGACTAGCCATCTTGGAGCTGTGTCTTTCCTAACAAGTAATAATACTTAAAATTAAATGATAAAGCTAACTTTATCTTCTTTACCGACAAAACTGCAAAAGAGATACTGTTAGAAACCAATGAAGGAAATTCTGGAGCTGACCTACAAGTCTCAGAATTAAATAACAGCTCATAAATGCAACATGGTGATTTAAGTAATGGTTCTTACAAGATAGCAGCCACTTGTCAAGGTAAAAATCCCAACGGTTACTGTAAATAAATTTATCCCCAGGGACTGGACCACTGTGTCACACAAAAACATAGAAGAAAAATCATATTCTATTTTAAAGTTTAAATGGCAATCAAACAACTGGACAATAACAACATAATGCAATTATATCTTGGATTTAACAAAAGAATTAGCATGCTAATAACAGTGCTCCTTCCAGCAAAACTTGTATAAATAAGAATAGATTGTTAGACAAATAACAAATTTTCATTCACCAAGAAATTGCATCATTGGTGCATTATTAAGTCAATGCAGCTGCAGCATATCCTCAATCATTCTTAGTCTTAAAGAAAAATAAAGACACAGCATGTTCTCGCAGTCCTTCATACTAAGCATCTTGCAGCACAATTTACAAGTAACTTGATAAGGCGATCAATTGACAACTAAACATAGTGCTCCTATTGTCTGTTGAGCTTCATGTGAAACTTTGACCAAACAATGGTGAGAAATTTTGAATTCCAACTACCATCAGCTGAATAGCAACATGAATCACTTCATTTGGCCAGTTTGTTCATCCTCATTACAGTACCACTTATGATCTCTTCTTATATTCTTCATATTTCTAAAGCTTCATGTATTTTATTTTTTTCATTGGACTAGTAATTACCAGTCATTTTCATAAACATTTTCTTATATTGCAGAGGGCAATGAAGTATGTCATGGTACAATTGAAGTATTGAGGTGTATTATGCACTTTGCTTGACCAAGGCTTTCTTAAATTGTTTAGATTTGACACACGTTTCTCACCGTGGAGCTTAGTATAACAGTGCCTAGTGCCTATACTGCAACAACCAGCATGGTACTCAGCCACTTCTTTAAGCATATATCAATTTTGTATGTTGGGACATACCCTAACCGTTCTCTCATCCGCTCCTCAAAATGCTCATTTCTTCATCAAGTCTCATACTTCATGGCACCTCTCCTTCCTCCTCAGCAAATCCAATGTAAAAGGTATTTGAGGGTGTTGTGTGTACAATGAGGATTGCATATTAAATATGTCAAATTTACTAAGCTTTCATCCTATTATTATCATTACAATGACCCAATCATCAACTTATTACAATGTATGTCTATTAGGCTGCTGCCATCAGAAAACAAGATGCTTATGTGCAACTACAGAATGTGGCATTATCTACTATTACATTTCTTTCTTACCTGAATGAATAAAGTCGCTCGAGAAAGCATTTTAGCATTCTCAAATTAGGCATGTCGCAAGATAATTGTTACGTGTAAAACCAGCTTTTTGTTGAACAGACGAGTTAAATGTACAACATACTGAAAGAGTATAATTTACATTTTCTGGTACTGGCCCCTAGGGATATTAATTCAGTTCACTCCTCCAGGATTTTGAGTTGTCTGACAACTGAATCAGACAGGTCTTGAAAAATCATAGTTTTTCTTTGAACAAAACCATTCCATCCAAAAATTATAATTTGACATATGCTTTATTGCTAAACATGTATATTGCGTAGAATGTTTCTTATACTTGGATGGAACATACATTCTGACTGCCTAACCATGCTGGGCATAAGACTGCCTCTCTAATTAAACAAATGGACATTGGCTTTCCCAGACAAACTTAGCAGGGGTGGTCAGATGTAGAAAGCATGAGAAAGCTGACAATATCATTGATGCAGATTCATCTAGCATAATCAAAAAGAACAAAACGATGCGATAGTTTATAACACTGAAAATTGAGAATATATAAATACACAATTAAAAGATGCATATCTAGCATTGGGACAGACAGAAAGGTTTCATTCAATCAATTGGGTGTGCAAGCATGTGGTAGAGGTGGTAGTAATTGACAATTTTTAGGCATGCCCTTTACTTAAATTGCATGATATGGCTTCTACAAACACTGACTTACATGACAGAATTGCAAACAATGCAGCATAGAAGATGGACTGTGCATGCGACGATGGCATTCCAGGATCAGATCTCAAAGCAGAATCAGGTCTTTCATGATTCAGTATCTGCTTCAAGGTAATCGAAAGCCCTGCATTTACAACTGATCCCATTGCAGCCCACATGACTTCAGCATCATGCTTCCACAGTATGATGAGGCCAAAAAGACCGGCCACTAACCACTTGCTCTGATACCAAACAGAAGGAGCTCTCATGAAGTGACCAGGTAAGAATAGAGATCCTAAATCAACACTAAGAAAGAAAAACAGAATGTCGAGTCCAATACATAGATCAAAATCCGACGCACTGCAATATAAAAAGCTACAAGAATTGCATTTTGTATGACCAGAAAGCAGTTAGGAACTTATGTCAAACAAATGACTACGATATATGAAGTGGTTAAAAGCATAGCAATAAGACCCATTTATCATTATATATAACATATGGGACAACAGTTATAAATGGTCGTATGTTAGTTACGAAGTTCTTTAACAGCAGCAAAGTTGAGATTATTAGCGATGGTCGGTAGACCAACATCTGGCTCCTAACAAGGGGGAAGTGGTGAAAAATCAACATCTGGACAGGTGTTCTAGTTGGAATTCTTTTTGTTTTTTAAGAATATCCTAGTCGGGTGTCCTAAGGACATCCCGAAGGACATTTTGAATTTTTCCTCACATTTTTAGCTGATTAAAATGTTCTATTGCCATCTAAGATTCGGTTGCTCTCATTGCTGAGGTTGCAAATATTCAAAAAGTCATTCTTATTAGAAGTAAAAGAAAAAGAAAAAGACCAGTCTTGACTATAAATTCACTAAAAAATCATTGCACTAGTCACATCTTAGAGAAGCACTCCCAAATATATGTCAAATCTTATCTAAAACTTTACAATTGGATAAAATTAACTAACTAAATGCTGAGAGTAGATTGGATATTTTCAATAAACAAAGACAAGAAGTCATAATTTAGAACACCAAATTGCACTAACCAATCGATTTATGGTCGACTCGAGGCCTCCCGGTGAAAAATCAGGAGCGAACCCCGAGGCCCTGTTCCCCAGAATCGCCTCCGCTTCACCCGCTCCATCCTCCTTAACACTATTCCTGCCCTCGAAAGCATCAGCCTCGGCCAATTCCATGACGCCCTTAGACTTGGAGACCCTCAATCGTCCACCAAGATGGCCTTTTGAACCCAATCCCCTCGTCAAAATCGGATTTTTTAAGGTGGGGAGCTGATGAAACGAGATGGAGTTTAGGGATTTGGTGAGTGGAGGATGGAGAGCCGAGGAGAGAACGGGTGATAGCATCTTTTGGCCGTCGGGGTAGCAGCAGAGAGGAGGGGCTTTAGAAGTCTAGGGAAGGTACAGAAGGGCATCTTTTGAAGGAGGGAGGTGATAGGGAACAGAGGATATTGAGGATTGTAAGAGGATCCCCGGTTGGCCGCGGTCAGCAGTCAGAGGACAGAAAAATGGGATAAGAGGCCTTTGCAAGCGAAAAATACTTGCTTAATTTCTTTTTACTGGCTTCCTTTATTATGTTTTTTATTGTTGGTATTTATTTCTTTTAAGATAATAGATGTTGGCAAAGGTATTATTTAGAAGTAGCTTTCTCACATGAGGAGATTATATTGTTGTTTTAAAATTGGCATGTGTCAACTTTCTATTCGTTACAGCTCATAATATTGATTTTGACTTTTTTAAATTAGAATTAGATAAAAAATATGCATATTAAATTTGGGCATTTACTATCCTTTTTTTTATGCAAAAAAAAATGTTGTTAGATACCATCAACGACATTTTTTCATTAGCAGCGTCCATCGATCTCTCGCTATCATCAAAAGTTTTTGAGGGCACGGTCCCTCTCTACTTATAATTTTATAGCATCTGGTTGTTCGATAATATTCTCTTTTGTCTAAAAAAAATAGTAATTCATGCGAAAAAATGACTATCACTTGGTCTTAGAGTTTAAAAAAAATTATGGTCCGGTCCTCCAACTCCCTCCCGACCTAAGTTGCATTTATATTTTTTATAATTTCTTGAGCTCGAAATCCATAAGTACATATTAAGAAATAAAATTATATATTTTAATACTATAAAAATTTATTTGTTTATTCGCTATCCTGGACTTATTTTAAGCTGAAAAGGACCTTAATGCTTTCAGACCTATCTACTCTCCCTAAACACGGCATAGGCATGATCACAGGTCGAACGCAATGCGAGCTCGTGGAGTTCGGCTCTAATTTTTTAAATCTTATTAAAATAATGTACCAAAAAAAATTATAAATAAATATTCCTCCGTATGCAATAATTCAACGTCACATCCCACCACTTGAATAGCACTTGCTAACAACCTTATAAAAATTTCTCTCTCTCTCTCTCTCTCTCTCTCTCTCTCTCTCTCGAAATCTGCAAGAAAGTTCGACTAAAATCCCAGCTTTTTTTTTTTTTTAACTAGCACGATAAAGTTTCAACTCGGGTTTTTTCCATAGCCTCTTTTTTTTTTTGGTCTTGCTCCTTTGGATTCCTTCCGTGGAAAGAAATCTTTCGTCGCACATGTTATGATTGTCTGTCTACATCAAAATGACTAGGCCCTTGAAATTTTTGGATTCCTTCGGTGGAGCTTGCCCAAAGCCAAATTTTCTTTTTTTTTAAAAAAAAATAATTTTTATTTTTAGATAAATGAAGGCTAAAAGGAGCCAAACAATTTTTATTAATAAAGATAAAAAAAAATTACATCTCGACAGGAAGAGAAAGACCAGTTATAAAAATAAAGAGATGAATGGTAAGATGGATTAGAAAGACTGAACTCCAACTTTTGAAATCTTCCTTAAATCCATTGGTTTTTCATTGAAGTTCTTCAGAAGTTGTATTTCTAGGAATGCATATTAGAATAATACTAAGAATATAATGATTTCCCCATTCATCTAAATGCATATTAGAAGTTATGATGATATTTTGGTTATCAAGTATAATTAAAATTTATTTTCTGATTTTGTTGACCGCGAACCGCCATTGTACAAAATAAATAAAAATATAATTAACATTGTGCATGTACCAGGCTACTTCAAAGCACTTGGCTTATGATGGACATCACTGGTGAAGTAGAAGGTGCAAATGAACTCAAATTGCAAGGATGGAGCTGGTTATCGATGCTCAACTTTGCGGACGGTAAAAGCTTGGCTGGACAGTTTGAAGAGCACTAGTCCTAATTAGGGCCCTGGGCCCCAGCCCATGAAAACCTCATAGGTTTTAGTTTACTTTTAGGCTCATAGGTTTTCAAGTTAGATCATGCAGAAACTAAAACCTCATGATATTTGCCTTATGGTGGCAGAGTTGGAAGTTTGGTAGCTACACAGCCTCATCATTCACTCGTTAGTACTCGGCTACTAGCAAGCATGCTTTGCAGTTCGATAAACACCGTGCATGGCCGGTGCCTTCAATTAATATGGGCCATTGGATCTCTCCATAAGGGGTGTGATATTTGCATCGCAAATCACGTACCATGATAGGATAAACTGTCACTCCCCGAACCCAGCACCCAGATCCGGTACACGACCGGCCGTATGAGCTCTAGAGCAGTGCCCTAAAGATCATGCAAGGCCTATGATTAACAAAAATCCAACAAATCCACAATTAATTTAGTAATTCAAATAGACAAATCCGACATGTCCAGATAATCAATTTAGTTCATTTACAAAAGCTTTCAAATGTTTATCGACATCAAGGATAAACAAACTAGCTAGCTAATGACTGTGATACTTGCACTCTGCGCCCATCCCATCCAAATCTATGCATCCTGCAACTCTGATAAAAAGAAAGAAGAAAAGGGGGTGAGCTTTACAACCCAGTAAGAATCCCTACACATCCATACCAACATAATAGAAATATAAGTTTGAAAACCACGGCAAAATGATGCACACTTCATGAAATCATAAATCGGCTATCAAAAGACTCATGTAATCAATATAAGTTCGTACGTCAAACATCAATGAAAGTCCAGCCATACAAGAATGATATAGCATAGGATAGCTCATATATATTAATTATCGTGTTCATTTTTTTTTCTTCCCATTATATATTAACTTGATCCGGATCAATTATCTTGCCGACTTTGGGCCAAATCCCGGTCACGTTTCCAGCCCGTGATGGGACAAACCAATAGTGTCACACTTAGAGCCTGTGACGGGCAAACCAACATTGTCACACTTAGAACATGTGACGAGCAAGCAATAGTGTCACACTTAGAGCCTGTGACGGGCAAACCAACATTGTCACACTTAGAGCCTGTGACGGGCAAACCAACATTGTCACACTTAGAGCTTGTGACGGGCAAACCAATAATAATGAGACGGCCCAAAGTCAATGTTCATTTAATCAATTTCACATCCACACATCAATCCTTTTTTATTTACAACTATAGACTAATCCGGTCACGTTTCCAGCCCGTGACGGGACAACCAATATTAACAAGGTTAGTCTATAGCACCACATCCATAAATCCAATTATGCAAGTGTAGGTTATGCACATGCATACATCATAATATCAATCACAAGCCAACACAATCAAAATATAATTTAATATAAACTATTTTGATTTGTCTGGATCATAGCATATTAATTTAAATCATAGCATATTATACATATATAAGTATCAAAATATTTATATCATGCAGGATTGGCGTACAAGGATTCTTACCCTTTGTTGAAAAACTCAGACAGACTAAATACCCACCCTCACGACGATCTATGAATCGGAATCCGCAGAATCCTGCTCAACGTCCTCTTGTCCAACAAATTGTTCCCCTACAGAACCAAATCAATATTAAAAAATTATCTAAGATATATATATATATAAAAACCCAAAACTCTTTATGGTTCCTTTTAAAGGTCCACTAGTATCTAGTGCCCCAGGACTAATCAACAGTTTATGATCTTCCTATATTGAACAAGAGAGAAAACAAAGCAATAAAAGAGAGCAACGAGAGAGGGAGAAAAATAAAGAATTGTTCTCTCTCTTTCTCTTCCTTCCTTCTTCCCGTCAATAAAATAACAAAGAAGAGAAAGTTGGCGCTCTCTCTCTCTCTCTTTCTTCCTTCCTTCCTTCCTCTCGATTGGAGGGAAAACTCCATGGCGGCGGCCCATGGTCGGCACCGCCCCATGACCGACGGCCTCGGCAGTGCCGGCGATGCGCCATGGCCGGCAACGGCTGGCCGGAATGGAAGAGGAAAAGGTCGAACAGGGGCTCGGCTTCTCCATCAATCCGGCGGATTATCGGCCGTATTCCCAAAGGAACAATGGCCCTTAGACAAAGGAGAAGGAGGAGAAGGACCTTACCTCGTCTCCGGTGAGCTTCTCCGGCAAGCCCGACGGCGAACAACCCGAGTCTCTCACGGATCGCCTAGAACTCCAAATCTCTCTCCCCCTTTTTTTTTTTTTTTTGAAAGGATCTCTCGGTTGGTGCCCTAAGAAGAGAGGGAGGAGGTCTTGGAAGAGGATTGGCCCAAAATAGTAGGGTTTGATCCCCCCCTAAATCTCTTCTTCCGGTGGATTCGGGAGGAGGGGAAAAATTCCCGAAACAGGGGAGGGAGGGCATTCAATCGAAAGACTCCCTCCCCTTTTTTTTTTTCACGTGTTGGGCCGCCCTTGCTCAGAGGCCGGCCCAACTCAAACGTAGCCTTTACATAAACTATGGCCAACAACTCTTAGCACAAATATATCATGTTCGCCACTTCCAACAAGAAACGTATTTTAAGGAAAGCTCGAGATAAGCCATTGCTAAGTTGAGGAGCATCGTGTCTTCGAAGGAAAGAAATCTAATTCTTCTCCCGGAAAAAAGGAAATCTATACTCGAAATAATAAAAATATAAACCAAGTGACGAGAGATCACAAAGTTGATTACGGGAGCCGAGACACCACGAGGGGGATCACCCCTCGCCGCGATTTTATTGCCAAAACATCGGCGTGCAATCTGGTCATTGTTTTATCAACTAATAACAGAAAAAAGTTAATGGTTATCGATTAATATAAAAGATCGCGTGTCCACTTTAAACTCGCTTTCCCGTGATGGGAGCCGTACGATCAGTGCAATCCACCATCGAGCGAGCGGTGGCCTCCAGCAATTTCCAGCCGTCCATCCTTCCACGTCGAGCGCCGGTACGAGGTTTTCCGAATCGTCGGCGGGAAACCGGCGGCGGCAGGAGGGATGCTGGTTTGAAGCAAACGACGCCGCCATACCTAGCAAAATGAGATATACCAAATCTGCCGACGGTGAGGGGAGTTTTAACGGCGCCGAAGGGGCAACGCCGTTCCGTCGCGTTGTGAGCACCGCCTGTTCCAGACGACGGACGAGTCTTGACCGCATGCTAATACATAACGCCGTTTGCCTATTATTTTGTAGTACGATGAATTATATCTAATGTGGCAAGTTTTTGCAAACATTTTAACGGCCGTTTCATCGTTCAAAAAATAACATGTTCGGCGGTAAGTTGACGGGTGGTGAGAGATACTCGAAAGTTGTATTTAGCGGGTTCTATAAAAGGGCGGGGCCTGCTCTCTCTAGAGGGCGCACCTCCCTGTTTCTCGCCGTACTCCAATGCCAGTTCTCCGTTCCCGTAATCTCGACGCGTTCAAATCCCGCCATCTTTTCCTACTCCTGATCGCATCCTCGCCGTCGGTCCGGCGATTTACGCCGTGAACGCGATGTGGCGCCACCGCCGTCTCCAGGAGATGAAGCGCCTCTTCCGGTGCGTGGAGGCGCTCGCCGCCGTCCTCCTCCTCTCGTGGTCCTCCGCCCGCCTCGCCGCCGCTGCCCGCCTCTCCGGTGACCTCCTCCGTCGCCTCGCTGCCCTCCTCCTCAGTCCCCGCTTCGTCTTCCTCCTTGGCAACGCCATCGTCCTCGTCCTCTTCGCCAAGTCCGGCCACTCCTCTCCTTCCCGCGCCGCCGCCTCTTCCCCGGCCGGAGGCGGCGACATCTACGACGAGTTCGTCGACCGCCGGAGACAGATGATGCAGTGCTCGGCGGCGGAGGTTGTGTACGAGGACAAGAAGGTGTGCGTGGAGGGGCGAGCGTGCCGCAAGAGCCAGTCGGAGAGACTGGAGCGGGGTCCGATAGAGCCGGAGCTCCGGTGGTCGTGGACGGAGATCGAGGGTTCCGGCCCGAAACAGCCGCTGGCGTCGGAGGAGGATGCGGAGGAGTTCCGGCGTACGGTTGAGGCGTTTATAGCGAAGCAGCTGAGGTTCCACCGGCAGGAGTCCATGTCCACGGCCGTTGCCTCCTCCGCAGGAACAGCAGAACCAGATAAATAAAATAATACCAGAAATTAAACTTAGAATGTTAAAATCCCTGTGTCGTTTTCTTTCCTGCTTATATTTCTCCATAAAATTTGTAGAAGCTGTAGATTGTTCAGAGAAAGTTTAATTTTGGAGAAAAATCTTGACATCATCGTCCCGAGGATGTTTTCGTAATTTCAAGTCTTCTTATATTTTCTCGCGGGTGATTTTTTTATCATTTTTTCAAAGTTTTATTTTATTTTATTTTTTATCAGAGCTTCCACGCCTGACGAGTTGGCGTCCAATTGGGGAAGCCCCATGTCTTCTCGAGATGCGAACCTAACTCGAACCGGGATTTGCCGGGTTCGGTCATTGTATTAAAAAAAAAACTCCATCTGCATGTATGATGAATAGCGGCAAGAGAACTTTGTGATCATATGTCTCGACTCTAAACTCATCGCAGCTGACGTAAGCTCGATATTTGACATCTCAGCTGTAGAAGTGAGTTGAGGGTCAGCTTCAACCATGCCTAGCGTACTCTAAGAGTTGGCATCATCTTAATTGAGAATGACTCTATTATAGTGATTGGCTGGATTTAGAGAAGAGTTAAAAAGGTGTATATGTATTTCCTGCTTAAGAATATATAGAATTCAGCAAAAAGATGCATCTTTTTTAGAGTGAGATATATTGGAAGGCAAACGGAGCAGCAAATTAGATAGCCTTTTTTATAGCCAATCATTCTACTGGGGTGCTTTGAAGCAATGCGGCGTTGGCTCCAAAAGCTTTTAGGGGATCTATTGGTTTTTGAATTTTTTGAATGTAGACTGCATCTCCATGAGCTGTTCAAATATATTTGGCTATTTTTTTTAGCTTCATGACGAGGCGAATTGTTTGTTGAGGTATGTTGCTGCTAAATATTTAAAGGTGCTAATGTGAAAACGACCAGCCTTGGTAAGTGTCATCTGCGAACTCGTTTGTCACCTCTGAACCCTCTTTAATTCCCACTGATCTATATACTCCTAAGATGTTCGTTTTATAAGGTCGACATCTGCTCTTATATTCCCAAACCCCACAAAAAAGTTAGGCTTCATCTGCGTTCGAGCGTTTACCATGCTTGTCTGTCTGTCCATGTCTTATCCATCATTTGCTTTTTTTGATAAATAAGTGGGAAAGGCCGCCATCCCAGTTCGAGTCTAAATCATGAGATTTATTTGTAGCATTCAAGAAGATTGATAGAACAAAGGAAGTGTCTAGTGCTCTTCCTTGTCCAGGCTCAGTTACCTGGTTGCAGATGGTGCTCTTCTCCCTTATCAGATTAACGCAGACATCATTAGTTTAGCTCTAAGTGGTCAATGCTGTGAACGATATGGGATTGTGATGCATTTCTAATTTAATATAGTAATAATGCAAAATGCCAATTACTTGTTCCACAAGTTGTGGTGCTTACCTTTCCTTGTCTACACTTAATTTAAGAATGTATCATTAGAGCAAAAAAACTTAATTTAAGATAAAAAATACATGGATCAAAATGATTTTCTTTCTTTATTTATAATTAAACTATGGATTTCTCAAAACCAAGCACAGTTTAGAGACTGCACCGTCATGTCGCCCTCTCTGAAATACCGCGCACCGGGGAAGCTCTAGTGTAACTATTATCTCTAATATTCTAGTTTCCATGGTGACATACTAATGGAGATCGATAAAGCAGCTTCTCTTTGCTCGTCCCTTTTCTCCGAGTCCACATTGATGCCCTCCCTTGGAAACTAGATTATGAGCTGGTTGTGGGTGGCTTATAACTAACAGGACTTCAACACCAGAAGAATTACCGCGATCTTTCCCTCAAACAATGCCTAGCTAGCAGTAGCAGGCCTTCCAAGCTTTATATGTTTTTTCCATCGACCCTTCTTTCCCTCTCTCTCTCCTCTCTTCTTTATGTTTCTAAATTCTCTAAGTGGTCCATGATTAAGATAAGATGGGTTCAGCTTGCTCTAATGCAATTTTAGTGGAGGGTGCATAAAGATGATGCTTTCCAAGGGGTGGGCCAATCGCGTTTTGGCTCGATTTGTTTGCTTGCAAATATATTGAGTTTTTCTTACCGTTTGATTTATCATATGTTTATTGAGTTGCATTTTTTTTTTGGGTACACTAGCGACTCACACACAATGGGTGTGGGTGCAACCCGTAAAATCAGAAAAGAAAAGAAATGCAAAGGATATGGGACAAACATATGGTTCTTCCAAATAAAATCTCTCGAGTGATAAGCCATATAGGATGCAATCCAATCCGCAGCACTGTTTTGCCTTTATATAAACATGAGTAGCCCAATGGGAGGTGGACTCACCCAAACTATGGATGTTGTGGAGCAGCCACATCCCACCGATAGCTTGCCTCCAATCTTGAATCCACTCGATCACTGTGGTTGAGTCCCTTTCAAAAAAAATACACTCCGCGTCCAGCACTCACCTCGCATATGTGACGCCCTTCTATTTGGCTCTGAGCTTGGCACCGATGACGGTCTGATCGAAGATCCGTCGACCCTCGGCTGCCACTAATCTGGCCTCTTAATCTCTGATAATAAATCCGGCACCGCTGCTGCTCCCTCCCTGATCACCGACGCTTCCGTCGAAGTTCACCTTAAAAAAACTAGGAGGTAGGGGCTCCAGGAGACGAGCGCAATATACCCGGACGCTACAAGAGCAGAATAGGAACTTCAGATTTTTTTAGCTAACCCAAGAGACAACGACGCAATGATAATACGATATCAATGATCTCCATTGCATTCATCAACAACCTTGTTTCCTAAAGAGGATGGTCAAGTACTTAATTTTCCTCCTTTCTATGTTTTTAATCCTACTCTCATGGTTGTCCTTTCATTAGGGTGAAACATTACCATCTTCTTCTTTTTTTTTTTTGTTTTTTTTAATGAGAAGGAGGAAGAAAATGCCATCTAAATTTATTTATTTATTTATTTATGATACTAAGGGAGGCAAAAACCACACAAAAATTTATTAAAAGAATTAGTAATTCCAGAGTGCTTAAGCAATGAGCAAATCAAGAATAATAAATGCTTGAACCATTTCTGACCAACTTCAACCTACATTAACTTACATTCCGAGCAATTTCGGTATACATTTAGAGCTTCGGCACACATCCACTTTCTTTTTACGTAAGAATGGTTTGCTCTCACGAAGATCTGACAAAAGCACAATTTATTATGACTTCCATCTCAACCATCTAACCGAAAAAAGTCGCATAAATTCTGTGACACGAGGGCGAATTAAATATTCTTGGAAAGTTGTGAAAAACGGTTGTGATCATTTCTTGGATTATTTTTAACGACTTTGATAAATGCCAAAACCACGAGTCAGCTGCAGTTTGCGTTCCAAGAATTAAAGGTAGGCACGGTTGGGAAAGATTGACCAACAAATAGAATCCAACAATTTTTACATTATTAAATGCGGAAATGCACGTCCTCGGAGCATATGCCAAAAATATCTCTTCCCTGTTTCCGCTTCAAAAATGCCATCGCAAGGTTGTCAGGTTCTAAGATTGGCCGATGCTGGGCTCTGCCCGTAGGCCAAAAATCTCACATTATGCCCAACCATTGCACTCCCCACCGTGCTACGTAATAAAACAGAGCTGTCAGTCCTGAACCCATTCTAACAGCTGTCCACTTTCCCCAGGGAAAAAACCCTTTCTTTGTATTTGAGTTTTGTCTCCGCACCCGAGGATGCTCACCTGCGTGCTACCAAGGTGGCAGCACAGATGGAACAGAGCATTGGCTTTCACTAGGATACGTAGCCCAGGTTTGAAACATGCGAGCGTTGATTAAATTTGAAAATCGGATACTCTATGCCTGGATGCTGCTAGTGGGAGTGCCACTGGTCCGCTAGTATTGAGATGGCGCTGGGATGACATACTCACATGTGGGTATTGATCCCAATAAAGAGAGCCCACGGGTCGGAGAGGGTACGCGGAAACTTGCGGCTTGCATCAAACATTTCCTAGTGGAAGGGGAGCTCAGTGGGGGCTGCTACGCGGATGAGGTTCTCCTCTCCCCTCCTATTTTTCAACCAAAAAAAAAAAAAAAGCCATCATCGCCTCACATGGTCGCATGGGATCCAACCAAATACCATCGACCTAGATTGACATCAGACAGAGATTTGGAAAAAAAATGAGGACTCGTGCAAGTATTTAGTTTTATATCGGTTATTCATCCGAAAGATATTAGATATTTATATAAAATTAAGAAATCAAAAAATACTATAAAAAAATATGCAAGGACCGTGCTGGTGTACTGTCCTACATTGATATTGGTTATTCACCGGTTGGCGTGGCTCATGACCAAAAGTGGTTTCAATGGTCCGCAATCTAATAAGTGATTTTATTTTATTTGTTTATCTTTTAATTTTTAGCAAACACATTCCGAAAGCAAAGGCAGATCAGGAGAAATTGCTAAGAATTCCAAGGAGATTTTCGAATGTGATGTGCTGTACAGGGATGGTTTATTATGTTATTTAATCCATGGACAGCTTAGGTACACACTTGCAGAATTCATTCTTGCAAGAGGATGTAGCCATAACTCCAATTTTTTTTAACAAAATTGAAAAATAGAAAAATTTAATTAATGACTTAAAATTATCGTTTGGTCATGCAATCTTAAATTTTCAAATTCCAATGCTACGTCTATTTTTCAACGACCAACTTGTAATGCTACTTGGCTCCGAACCAGCTATTAATAAAAAAGAAAAGCACAAAGCAACGAGGAGAAGATGAAATATCTTCGATTGAATTGTATACGAACTGCTTGTTTGCAGTAGTATATGTAAGGTGTATATATAAGCCCAATTATAACAGAATTTGAGCATAATAACAACTGCATCAATATTACAAGCTGGTTACATTAATACAAAACTTGATAATCTTTTACATTCACTCTATACGTGTGCAGTGGAGGATGCCTGTATTGCCTTGTATTATATACAACATAGAAAATTTGGTATCCTAGGAATGAAAGAACTTATAAAGAGAAGCATATCGCAACCTCTCTACTCTCTAGTAAGGCCCACTCTACTTCATTCGCTAGTCAGAGACCTCCTCCTCCTCCTCCCGGAAAGTTTTAAGAACAATTTTGATGGTGAGGTGCTGAAATTGGCGTCCGGTTCTACATGCTACGTCGAAAGATTTACCTGCATGCTCCTTGCCACTTGTGAATTGCAAGCGGCCTGGGAAACCTACCTGTACTTGTTATTCTAAAAGGACACTCTGACACGGTAATGCTTTAATTAATGGCTCGCCATTAGTACCCATCAACCTTCTCCTATGCTTTACGAAATTGGGTACTTTAAAAGATTCCCTTTCTTAGCTCCAAGCATATCTTGTACATCCAAACTGCCTTATCTTCTAAGGATAAGGGAGTATTTTTACCTCCCATGCTGTCTTATTTTGTACAACCAAACTCCAAAAAAAAAAAAAGGAAAAAATGTTCAACCTCTACAAATGTGGATAGGCATAAATAAGACACGGAAAAAGGGATCCATGCTCTCAATGATAAACTAAACTGGCTTCAATCCTTTCCAGAGTGAGTCTCTAATAGTCCCAAATATCCATCCATTATTAGGCATAGACTGATCTTATTCCCGCATAATCCGACTCACTAAGCATTAAAGGCCTTCTTCCCAAAGTCCCATTCCCCGACCGAAACGACAAAATTATATTCAAATACTTGATCTCAAGGGTATCTATTCCTCCTCTGTTCGGTGGCATCAGCATTGGAAGGAATCCTGCGGTGTTGAAGCTCGCTGCTGGCTCTTCATGTGCAAATCTCCCTGCATTATTAGAAGATAATTTTCTAGATGGGAATCTCCTCATAGGATGCCTTTCATTTTATTTTATGTAAATAATAAATTCATAGATGCTTTAATGGAACCAATCTATGATCGATATTATTTTTAGGAAAAGGCTTCGTGTTCCTCAAAACCTCCCTGAAAACCTTCCTGACTCACCCTTTTTGTGAATCGCAAAGGTAAAGTTGGCATTTCGGTCCTCATCAATCCGCCTACCTACTGCGTTTTGATACCAAAAAGATCAGGTTTACAGAGGTTTTCAGTAGCAGCATCCTATTTTTACATAACATGCCTCATTATATTTATTGGAGATTGTTTAAAAAGAATGATCGACAAAACCAGGATATAAAATTCCTGAAAAGCTGTGACAAGGATTGGTGGTTATTATAATATAGGTTTCTTAAGAAAGGATCGCCATCCCATTTAGTTCAGGCGTTAAAAATGGCAAACCTTGATCCCGCCTCTGCTATAGAAAGCACCAAAGCGTAGTGCTAATGGAATTTCGACTCAAATATTTGACTTTGCATAAATAGAAGAGAAATCTAGTGTCACCATGGGACACAGGTTGCATGCTACACAAATAGCATAGTTAGATGATGCTATCCCATGCAAATACTGCTAATTGTACATACATTATTTTGATTGTTGACACTTGTTTGTTGAAATTTAGAGGATTAATATTGCAACAAAAAGACGGAATAACGAAGCAAGAGGAAAAAAATAAAATAAAAGCATAGATTATTTATGTAATTCGGTCTATTGACCTCTATCCACGTACATGTAGAGACCATACAAAAGCCTCATTATATATATATATATATATAAAATTGAACATTACAAAGTACAAGATTACATCACAAACTCTAGCCCCCAATACATCTGATCTCTAGGATGCTCAATTGTTATCTTTTCTTAGGTTACAAGTATATATATAATTGCATAAATCGATTTGGACTGAACTGATATTTCTACAATAATCAAGTTCGGCCAATACATAACACGTGTCCTAAGTTGATATGAACTTAAAACTGACATCATAAATCAACCTTCTAAAACTGATATAGACTCGATCTTTTGCAACTTGTAATCTGAAGACATACTAAGCAATTAATTAATAGTTGTTAGTTTATAACTTAAAGGGCACGCCGCTCATCAGAACCAAGTTCCAAAAGAGTGCAAAATATGGGCAATATTTGAAAGTGGCGACATCACACATGGAAAGTGGACTGCACCGAACTTTGCGATGTAGGGCTTGAAGTACTAACGGAATGGATACGAGGGGCTTCTTACAAGGCACTAATCTATAACTGAGAAACTTAAAAAAAAGAGAGCCCCCAACCAGAGTCAGGTTTTTGTTTACAAGAGATAGTTTCGAGCGCGCCATAACTTAAACGTTGTGAAGGTGAAGGCAAAAAAAAGGAAGTACCGTCACCTCTACTGCTTATTTCCTTGTTTTTTGTGCAACTTGGGATACCTTAACCTCTTATGGCAGATAGACATGGCTTGTTGAGAAAATTACATGGTATACGAAAAACTAGCCTTGGCAATGGAAAAAGGATGATTTATAGGTATCATCTTTGTTCAATGCTTTGAAAGGTGTACTATGTAGAGCCATAGAGGAGAGACTACACCCTGGCTGCATAAGGACTAGACCCATTTATCAGTTACAGCTAACTCTTGAATTATGAACTAGACAAGCTTCAATACCATCATCTTAAAAGGTTCATATCCCCAAAATGGGTATACATGTATAGTTGAAACAGGCTAGATTCCAGTCCTTCCACTGTCAAAGATGCCCTTAGCTAAATGATGCTACAAAGATAGGTATGCAATACAAATACACCACATTGGGCTCACAATCCTACCTTTGCTTTTAATAAACCGGGTACAAAAGCTCAAGTGATTCTCTAACAACTTTCAGCACAATTAATGGGGAGTCTCAACTCCTCTCAATTCCACCAAAAAGTAATCATCTCACAGAGATTGCTATTCAAAGTTTCTAGCAGATGAAGCTGCTGTTCTCCTTATAAGACCAAGTAGCTTACGGCAATTTACACTCTGCTCCGACTCCTGTCACATGAATTGGACACCCACTTCTTAGCCTTGGAAACATTGCCCATTTCTCTAGGCTGGAGTCTGGATCAGTCACCTTCCACCTAACGGACACTAGCTCGTCAGTTCATGTCCAGATATCTGCTTATGTGAGTTTGACAGAGATTACATAACAAAGCCGCAGGTTTAAAAGATGATCTCCAATATCCCAGATACTCGCAAATTATAATAACAAAGCCACAGGTTTAAAAGATGATTCCAATATCCCACATACTAGCAAATTATAATATATCCAGAATCTATGATTGCCCCGATTTCCATTATCCTCATTGACTTTTTCATACTACCTCATTCCATGCTAGCAATTTATAATTACAAAACCTGATGAGGCATGGTATGTTTTGGAAGTCAGAAGTTATGGTATGTTGTTGTATAGAATGATGAGGCACAGCATGTTATCCTAAATGAGCAAGCCACCTGAGTGATCTGATATAACTAGTACCATATACCATGCTCAAAATCCAACCATTGAAAATATAGTTTAGAGATGAGAAAGGCACTTTCCTAGCTGTTATATAAGGTGATATATGCACAAAATAATTCCACTGCGACCAAGTCCAAAGAAAAGAGCCAGATAGAACTTACCTAAAAGTTATTACAAGTCGATGTAGAAAGACTAGCATCATGGCCTTGGCCAGATTCATTCCCAAGCAAGTCCTTCCTCCTGTTCCGAAGGCCAAGAAGCTGTAGAGCTTGGGGTCTTCCTGGTGAGAAGAAAAGCTGAAACTTAATATCTACTGGAAGACTGGAAGAAAGGTACCAGGCATAACTTAGATCAATTCCAACGAATACAGCCATAACTAATCATTTTTTGCTCCATATGGTGCTTGCTTCTGTGCAATCTCTGTTGTTTGGCTGCTACAAGAAAACTAAAAAAGACCCAGCTTGGATGCAACAATGGAGATGGAGACATGTTACAAAACGTTAGAGGGCTAGAATACTGTGGAGTTGGCCTATGAGACACTCTAATTGGCATTTTAATCTGAAAAAATAATTCTGGGTCTCCACTAACCTGTTGGTTAGTTGCCAACCTACAACCTCGTCCCCTTCCCACCCTGCAGTAGGTAACCCTGACGGTTCTACTAAAAAAAAGAAAAAAGAAAAAAAAGAAAGCAAACAATTCATGGCCATCTCTACTTCAGGTTACTTACATCAAACCTTGATGGATTGAACTTGATCGGATCATCATATACAGTTGGATCATAGTGTATAGATCTTGCATCAACATTCACAATCCAACCCTTTTTAATCTGAAATCCTGTAATTGAGACAAGCAAACACTATAGTCTCAGTAGATGATGTCAGTACATTACTATGGTGTAGAGAAATTAATAGAACGGATCCGTGCAGATCAGATTTGCATATAATGTAAGTGATGGGTCCCAAATAAGTCGAAGACGTACAGAAGAGAAGAAGATTTAAGAATCACTAGCGAAGTACAAGACTGGAAGAAGGTACTAGATATTCACGAGAAAGAAAAGGTTAAATTCATTTTTTTCAACCAAGTTCGAGTCACGTTGTATATAATTTACCCTAATGATAATTTTTCTTCCAAAAATAATTTATATTAATAACTGTTATACCATGCATGGATAACTGAGCCCTGGGAACAAAATACTCCTAATATTGACTCGTAAAGTCTTCTTGATAATAATCAACCTCCCCAACCACACACGGACGCGTAAATGCAGATAGACAGACAGTCAAGCAGGCACGTGCGCACACGCACGCACAGAGAGAGAGAGAGAGAGAGAGAGAGAGAAATGACCTGTATATACATGAATTACTTCTATATATTTTCAATAGCAAGCTTAGAGGCATCTTTTATGATTTAGAGTGAAGAAAAAAACAGGTGAAACTTAATGAGTGGACTCACAGGGCCACAAGACAGTTCAACATGGACGGGGATATCAAAAAGCAACAGCTTACTGATTCTCTTTTGTGGGAAAATGGAGGAAGCAAACAGCTTCCCCCAGCTTTTATTAAGGTTCAAAGTATTCACAGATTTGCATAGCTACCAGGTTACACAGCAAAATGGAAGTACAACAAACAGGAACCACATCCAGAAACAAACAGGAAGAACAGACACAAACATGACCAAAGAGATTAAGATGTCTGCTTCAGCAACAATGAACTGAGAAGATTTAGGAGCGTTTGGTGTTTTTCTTTTGTTTTTCCAGCACTAATGTTCTCCCAGTGAATGAAGGTTTGAAGGGCCTTGTGGAGCATGGAGTTAAACCATAGTAATTTTTTTTTGAAGAAGTCCGGAAACTCACAAAAACATTCTATTAAGTTTCTAAACAAATTCAAGGAAGGAGATAATTATGAAATTGCTTTAAAGAGTTAGAGATCCTTGATCATTTTCCATCAAGAAAGGCTTCCTGCTCTCAAACAATATGGCAATTCCAATATTAGAATTAATAAGATCCATTCTGATGATATCTTATAGTCATTGGAAAGTATCTTTTATTAGCTCTATTTAGTTCTATTCTATACTGTATCCATATCATTTATCCCTATGAGGTACATACTAAAATATTCTATTTTAGAAGGAAGGGATATAGTGAAATTCTTGATAGGATCTTAGGTATGCATACATACCTCCAATCTGGCAGTCCTTCAGTGCCACTCTTGGGAACCAGGAAACTATTGTTGCCATCCTTAAGGATTCCTTTACAATCTGCACATCAATAATCTTTACTAATATAAATCATGCAAGATGTAATGCAATGTGAAATCATAGATACATTGATAGGTAAAAACAATAAACAGATTATGCGTTTCACTGTTGGAAACAATATCTAGGCTCATTTCCGTTAACTACCAGACCATGTTAAATACATAAACCTTCTTCTGGTCTATACTACATATCCAAATTTTTTTTTGGTAACATACTACATATCCAAGTTACTGCCCCAATCCCATGACGGCTATCAGAAATATCTATATACCTTATCTGAATGGCACCACAAAACCTCAAACCTATAACATCATTTTACTTCCAAGGTCCCCTGAAACCAAGTGAGCTATCAAAGAGTGTTGAGAATGCATACCTTACAAGCATATGGCATTTCATTAAGTGCTTCAAGCCCCAAAGGAAAATGAGAAAGTTTGAGTGCCAAATCCAGATGCAATGCCTGCCAGAATAAAAGTTTATTCACCACAATCATATGAATAATTGAATTCAGGCACAATCACTAACTGAAAAACCTATTTATTCATTGTTCTTCAGAAAAAAAGTAAAAATGAATAAATAAGTAAACAAACACACCCACGCACACATATATATTCATCCATTTTTAACTCACTCTTAGTCTCTCCTGGACCTCTTGGTTCTCATCTAGGTACTTGACCATCCATGCTATTGCACTTGCTGTTGTAATTTGTCCTGCATGTGCATTAGTTCTTAAGGAATGCCCACATCCCCAATTCTCCATGCATTCCTCGATGATAAAGTATGGCAACAGTATAAAATATTAAAAAAAGAGATATATTTCATTTTTTACCTGCAATTATTAGTGTCAAAATGTTATCCAGAATTTGTGCATCTGTCCAGGGGTCATCATGCAGAGATTCATCCCTTACAAGAAAGCATTGTAAGAAGTCCTCATGACGCTCCAAGCCCTTTCTCCTTGACGCTATAATTTTCCTCAGTGAATCATCGATCCTTCTCCTAGCCTGCCTCGTCAAGTGAACATTCTCATATTAACATAATCAAATACTTCTTTCTTTCTTTCTTTTTTTCCTGAAAAGTAAAATATTATTTCTCAAAAAGACGAAAGGCTAATAGAACTTCGAGATGCAGATTTAATTACCTTGACACCTCTATAATATCTAGTTCCCAACAGCTTAAGAGGGAATGATAGCATTGCTTCACTTACTTCAAAGACATCCTTCCTTAGCATTTCCAGTTTATCCTCCTCCTCTAAGCTTATTACCATCTTACAGATTGCAGTGAAGGTTGCCTTGAGAAAAAATAATAATAAATTCAATTACTTTGTATGACATGAATGAAAAAAAGGCTTGTTCAAAGTTTTAAATTTATTTGGGGTGACAAGTTCTCATACTAGCTTGGCACATATAAATTTGCTATGAAAATCAAATATGAACGACTGAGCTATTTATATGCCCTACCAAACACACCTTTAAAGCTTCATTAAACACCACCACATTTCCTTTCTGTTTCCAACTGCATAAAGTCTTTATGGTTAACTCGTCAAACATATTGATTGATGAAGCCATAGAATCTACTGTGAATAGATTGGAGATTCGACGCCTGATGAGCTTATGTTGTTCATGAGAAGCACAAAGCAAGCTGTGATCCCCCAAGAGCTCTGCAATCGATCTTATGTACCTCTTTGAGAAATCAATAGAGTCGCAGTTGAGGATTGCTCCAGCAGCTTCAATGCTTGACACAAAAACGTGTGTCTCCCCATGTATGCTTGTCTTGAAACAATTTCCATACCTACAGAACGGATAGGAGAGAAATGACCCAGAGACACAGATGGCAAAGGTCAATAAACCTGAGGCTTTGCTCAAGTCTAGCCATAACCTGAGTTTGGTTTCTGGGTTTAATTCTTCCAGTCTGGGAACCAAGCGAAACCTTGTTCCAAGGAGTAGGAAAGATAAGTTCCCTAAGACTCTCTCTGATCTGTGGAGTAGCACTGGCTATTTCATAAAAGTGAAATTATAAGATATATTCATCCTCCACAGGAGGGCACCTACAAACCCCCACGCTACGTACACTTACAGCCGTACATATGATCTACAAGGAGTTGAGCATATATTTAGTTTGCACTGGTCCCGACACAACAGGCGAACCAACTAGTTCAAATTCAACATCTCCATAAACCTCCAAGACTAAACAAAGATTATATAATAATAATCTTCTATAGGGATTAGGGAATTAGATGTTTTGAACTAGTCCGGAAGGACAGTTGAAGGGAAGGGACTAGTTCCTGATAAATAAGTAGTAATAAGTATACTTTTATGTAATATTCATACTCGTTTGGGGCTTATATGCAAACATGTTTATGTCAGCTTCCAATAAGTCCCTGCAGGAGACTTGCCGAGACTAGTGCAGACTTCAGTGAAGTATTTTCCTCAAAAAAAAAAGAGAGGAGGAAAACTTCCTTTTTTGCTATCCGCGATATAATGTTTACCATCTATAGAGATTTAGATGTGTCTGTTTGTGCTTAGTCAATTTGAGCTAGTCTCGGCATGCTGGATGAAGATACTAGTTCAATCTCAATCAATCTATGCGTACAGACCTCCACATCAAGTAAACTATTCTATAACACTTACGTTCTGTAGGAACTTATACGTAATTATGCTGGCCTCATGTTGCAACTACTACCAGCAAGCGGCATGCCGAGACTAGTTGAGTTCCCCTATACCATGCTAACCCTAATATTACTATTAGAAGCCTTTTGTTTCCTCGCCTCCTCTCTGTCTCTAAAATTTTGACCAGTAACTAAACCCTGATTCTTCTCATCTTTCGGATTGAGAGATTGGAAGAGAACCTTGCGGAGATATCCGGCTTCGTTCGATAATGGGTCTGATTCTCTCCTTCTCTTTCGACCTAGGATTTCAATCTCTCTACGTATTCTCCTTAATAAGGTTTTGATTGGTTCTTCAGTCGTTGCAGCGATTAATCCACCGTCTTCTACAAAACTAGGAACTACATAGAAAATTTTTTTTCCCATGAATAAAGACAGCAATCAAGGGGCGATTACCGGATATGCCTCGTCGCAACGAAATCATAGAATCCTTTGCTGCCATTATTTGCTGCCACAAACGCCAGTGTCTCTCCAATCCAAGGAATTCCTCTGCTCCCTGGGGGATAATTGGCAACCCTGGTCGCCCAGGTGCCTGTTAAGTTCTTCAGGACCCAAAGAACTACGCATGCGATCAAAGATAAAGAAAGGAGGTGGAAGAGGAGAAGAGGTGGGTGAGAGAGGAAGTCCACCATCATCCTATCTCCCTTTACTATAGGCTGGCATCCCCTTGGGTTCTTCCAATTTAAACTCAGTGGATTCTTTGGTGTTGCAGTCCTCTCCCTTGCCTTCTTGCATTGGAAATGGAAGGCTGTCTAGTGGAAGAGACAGGCTAGCCATCCAGATAAGAATCAGCTAATGACAAGACGTCTGTCCCTTTTTTTTTCTTCCAAAATTAATGATAGTAAAGAAGAGTAGGCCACTCTGGGGGAGTATCATGATGCCTTTCGAAGTTATCCTCATCTACCAACTTTCATCTTTTTAATTCTTTTTTTTCCCCCATTGTATGGTCTCCTAGCCAGGATTGCTGATGCACTTATTTTCTTGTATATTGAGTTAGCAATTGATCTTTTCATGCTTTTCCATCTCTTGCATCTTAGGATCATCTGTGACAGATGAAATTAAATTATCCACCAAAAAAGTCTTTTTGGATGGCCTATTATACCATAGTAGCCCTGATTGCTGAATGCTGATATATGTTCCTATACTTGGTGGACTTGTTGCTGGCAAGTCTCACCTGAATGTCATCCATTCTTGATCTTTTATTTTCTTCACTTTTGTTTTTCTTTAAGCTGAACAAAGAAAGTATCCAAGCCTGGGTCTTCAGTGCCCATCATTATAAATCCCGACGGTATACAATCGGCACGGTAGAATACTATGCAGCTTTCGATGACCATCAAATAAGATAGTCCACGAGCACATATTGTATTATACATGATATATATTGTTTGATAGCTATCCATCTCCTGATGGCAGTCATCGAAAGCTGCACGGCACTCGGTGGTGCAGCCCGTGCACCACCAAACGATTCTAATGGTCATCAAATCATACGCATCTTTTATTTTTATTTTTTTAGTTTTAATTTATTTTTGCAGAAAAAAGGATGAGACTAGTACCATCCAATTTCTTTTAAGAAAATAAAGGATATATATATATACCTTCGTGCCTTAACCCGGCTTAGCTGGCTTAGAAGAAGTGGTTTTCGTGATCCGGCAGAAGTGGAAAAATCTGACCTGATCCATGCGTGGTACCCAAAATTAGATTAAGAGAGAAGTTGTAGTACGCTTATATCTAAATGGATTAACTTAAAGATTGCTAGCTTTCTATTTTCTGGTCCTCTGCCTTGAGGTGTATTTTGATGGCTTGGGCCAGACCAAAGTTGCTGTCATTCTTCGCCCGCAATGCAAGAGGCCGGACTCAAAGCTTAGCCTGCATGGTTCCAAATGATTCAAGATCCATGCCTCCAAATGATTCAAGAATCTATAGAGAACCAGTTAAAATTGTATCGATATCGAAGAGTAAATATTTGTCAATCACTTATACTTCTAAACATAAAAATAAAAAAATTCTTTCATAATTTATATTACAAGTGACAATAACAAACGGCAGGTCCCCGAAGGACTGGAGAATGAAAAGGTGGCTTACCACCAAGGTGGTAGCCTAGTGGTACTGGGCGGGAATTCTAACTTCATGGTTCCAAGTTCGAGGCGCTGCGGCGATGATTAAAATGTGGCTTCGGCCACTGCTTGGACATGAGGTATAGGATCGCTCTTGGACCGCTAGTAGCCGGAGTGGTGCCAGGTGTGACGTACTCACACTTGGGACTCGAGCCAGAGCCTAGAGGGGTAGCTAAGCCGGGCCCATGGGTGGGGAAGGCATGAGTAAAACCGGTCGGGGTGCCCAACACACGGCCATTTCTGCCCGCATCGAATATTCTCCTGGCGGGGCGGGGGCCCAGTGGGGGCTGTTACGCGGGGGTGGGCTTGTCCCTTCCTCCCCCCTACCCCTTTTCTTTAGAAAAAAAAAAAGAAAAAGAAAAGGTGGCTTTGAACAACATCTCTCTAGAAAGAACAAGCTCTCCTGCAGTGCTTAAAGCTTATTCTGGACACTTCCAATTCCTAGGGATTTTACTTCTTTTTACTCGAGGAGGACAACTGAAGATCCATGCACTGAAGAATGTTATTGCATGTAGGATGAATCGGCACATGCGTTGATGCTCATGGTATCAAGGGTATGTATCTTTCTATTTTCAAATAAAATATTTTAGTCCTAAATAAATCTCAGTTTTGTACTTTAATATGTCGTTGAAAGCAAAATCTCATTCAATAGGGTCTAATTGACAAGGAGTCAGTAAATGGTTTCTTTCGATCTACCTTACCATGGACCTTATGTCAAGGAGCCAGAGAACTTGGTCCAGCCCGAAGGATCCTTTGCAATCAATCGACTTGAAGAAGTAAAATGGAATAAAGAAGTTGACCATGGAGGTGGCGATGGTTGCTTTATCACTCCAAAGTACTAGCAAATGCTGCAAGAGCAGTAGTTGAATCTAGTCTAATTAACTAGTCATTTTGGAAAGGAAATAATGGATGAATAATTTCCAATTATGGAAGCACATTCTTCCAAGGAGAAATTAACGTTTTTACAAGGCCTCCGTTATTTGTTTTATGATATTTTCTACTATGCATGCTGATAAAATTAACGTCTTTTTTATATTCATTGTAACCACCGTCATTTTATTCCAGGGCACCTCCAGTTGAGCAAGAACTGGGAAAATAATGGCTGTTATCCCCGTTGTTACGCCAAATAAATGTTTCCGAGGGGCTGCTGATATTTGAGGATATTGGCATTATTGTAACCTTTTTTGGTACATTTATGATACCAAAATTTTGAAAGGGCGCGCTGTATCTGAACACTCTTTTTTTACCTTTTATTCTGATTACTTGAAATCCTACTTGCATTACTTACAGGATAATCCATCAAAAAATATGCCACCAAGTGCAGTTGCAAAATTGAATACATACTACCAACTGATGACACTCATGTTTATCAATAGATCCAAGGTATGCAAGCTTACCGTACAGAGATTCTTCTACTTCCTTACCATGGCAATCACTATGTTGAATAGCTTGGTGTCATTACTAGAGCAATAGTCCTCCAAATGTCTACAGTACCTCGAAAAGATATCTTCAATCATAGCCTCTCCAAAATGGCTCTCTAGCATGGACTCGGTCACTGCTCGAATTCCCTTAGCTATGCGTTGGGCAGTGCTTAGCTCCTCAAGCATAGGATCCTTCTCTTTGGTGGCTTTGTTATAACAATTTTGATGGTTGTGTGCTGCCTCCCAGCTTGCTTCAAAGAGCTCTAGGCTTTTAATGGCAAATGAGCCTTCACTTTCAATCTCATGCTTCAGCTCCTCTGGAGATGGTGTACAAAAGGGAGCATCGAAGGAATCTACCTTCTCCACTTCAATAAGGCCCTATCAGAATAGTACAAAGGTCAAAGTCTGCAACTTTACTGGAATAAGAGAGAAAATTTGGAGAGAGAGAGAGAGAGAGAGAGAGAGAGAGAGAGAGATTGTTTCTTGTATATTTATTTGCATGTGCTGTATCGATTAATGCATACATTTTGTCAAGCTCATCTTCCAAGCTTGGAAAGGGATAACCAAAGGAACTATGGTGGAATGTGACGAAAAAAAAAAATCTTATGTCACCTGTCATGTGGCTGATAAAGATCTAAAACTGTTGGTTATTTCGATCTTTGTTAATTAGAGTAGGATGCAGCTTTTTCAAGAGCGAGAACTATCCTGCGAAGTTAATATGAGCAAAAAAGAATACCTCTGAGGCCATGTCAATGAGGACTTGCCCTAACAGTTCCCAAAGGTAGCTATGCTCCTCAACTACAGGGTCTGAACTTCTCCTGCTCATAAATGTTAGCACCATTTGGCCTCCTGTGATTATTTCTTCGGAACGGCACTTCAGAAACAATGAGAAATCCCTGTGGAATTGCTTTGCGTATGCGTCTGAAACACAAGGAGGACTTGTCTTGGAAATAAAGATCTTTCCTTTGTTCAGTGGCATGTTGGATTCACTTTGAAGCTCAGGAGGCACCTGCGATCATAATTGTAATACAATGCAGCATGTTAAATTTTCAATATAAGGCTACAATTAAACATGCAGAAATTCTCTGTGAACCAATTTAATGGCCAAACAAAAAACCCTGGCTAAGGCTGATCCAACGACCTCTCCCATTTTGTTGTTAGAGGTTCGGATTCGAGGGTGATTGCTACTGGGGGATGCCAGTTGTTTGACACCTCGGTGCTAGGGGCAGAGTTGAGAGTGGCCCAGTCTAGACTGTATAAGTCAGGCGTGCTCTGCGAGCAAGGAGGGTCCTTTTGGAGGATAACTCCGCGACAATCATTAGGTGAATTCTGTAGATGTCAGGGGGGTTGGCGACAACCACCCGCTACTAAGGGACATCCAAGCCTTAGTTCGTGATGGGATGGTCATTCAGGCGAAGCATGTATTTTGTGAGGCGAATGGGACCGCGGATTAGGTGGCCTTCTTTGTTGCTAACCACTCAGGGGCCCATATATGGATGGGCGAGGCGGAGATTTTTAGTGCACTCCGTGATGTTTTGTTTTTTGATTTTCTTAGTTGTATCTATATACGTTATGTATGATACCATCATTTTTAGCAAAAAAAAAAAAAAAAAAACATCACATGTTCTCCCTCCCATCTACCCACCTGTGATAGAGGCCCGAGCTAATCAGTGCATCACATACTCTCCCTTCCACCCACCCACCCCTCTCTCTCGTTTATGGAGAGTTGTAGTGGGAATACCTCTACCAAGATTAATTGGAACCTGGACCAGCACAGCCAAGCCTGGCTGACACATCGCATGCATTTACATTTCATAGAAATTTGATTTTAATCCCAAGGCTCGTAAACAATTTTATAACCATGGTCTATATGAATTCATCATGTAGCCTCAATGCAAAAAAAGGTATATATCAAGCCAATAGCAGTGTTGGCGCATAAAAAGAATTTAGAGGTTTCACAACAATGCTAAAATTCTTTAAACATATAGTCTGTCATGAAAAGTTTTTTCGGTGTTTATGACCTTTCTTTTCTCTCAAAACTTCATTTTTCTTTTCTTGAGAAGATCTTAAAACTTGAATATTGAAACAAGTGATATCTTTGAGAGAAAGAAGCAAAACAAATAAAAAAAGCTTTGTACTGTAAATTTTTCTAATTGTCATTGTTAAAATTGTGGATGATAAAAGATGTTCATCATGATCTCTCAACATCTAAAGTAAGAACTTGTTGCGTGTAAAGCATGGGGAAGGTCTCCGGACCTTCTCCATTAACATCAAAAAAAATAAAAATAAAACAGAGAAATTATTGCATGGAGTTGGAATCCGTATTTGATATATATTTTGTAAGGAGGAAACAAATTTCTTGATGACAAAGGTTGGAAGTGGTTTAGTGTGAGCCAACTTCGTGCACAAAGTAGCTACTATGTATTTTTATTTCATTAATGTTAGTATATTAATTTATTCTAAAACATGTAGATTAATATATGTTACTGTCACGTTAAATTAATATAGATATTGAAGGTGTCAATATTTGTCATTACCATCTATCATAATGATGTACATACAGGACTGTCAGTTGGCTGGCAAACAGAAACATGCAATGGATCTCCTCCATCTCGGTCATGTTAGCTGGGTCCTAGAAAAATACACCTTTAACGCACCGACGGAGGGCCCAACCGGCCATGTAAGCCGGAGGTCATCCGGTGAGTCTTTTACATGGAGAAGTTATAGTTATTCATGGTTCTCTTAGCTTGGCCAAACTCTGGTGTTAGATCTCTCCAAGGGGCTTCCACAAAGACTTATATATATTATTTAAAAGAAAATATGACATATACATGGACGGAGATGACAATATATATTATCTAGTTGATACATCGTACCATGATCTTCGGCACCCCGTAGAATAGCCTAATGAGCGTATTCTACTACATAGAATTAGTTTTCTGACCTTGGTTCTTTGTCGAGCGCTACTGGCTGTTATCGGTCATGGTGGAGTAGCAGTAATGGCTACATGACCCTCCCCCCTCTCTCTCTCTCTTTCGTTCGCAGAACCGGCCCAACTTTTAGGCAGTTTAGGCGGCCGCCTAAGGCTCCGATCTAAAGAAGGCCCACCACAGGAAAGGCCTCAAAGACAAAATGAAAAGAAAAAAAAGGCCCCCTATGAGTTCGTATTAGACCGGCCCATTGCTGGGAAGGCCTCAAACACAAAATGGCTTCAGGCCTTCAAATATATTGGGCCGCTCCTGCTCGTTCGACTACTAGTTTCTTTGTCGGCCATGGACTCAGGACAACGTTTGGAAATCTTTCGGAAACTTAACGCTGTGCACCATGCGACGGTGCGTGGCCACGGTTACGACAGGCTGAAAACCAGACCACACCAACCACTTCAGTGTATATATTATGTACAAAATATGTGCTTATCGAATAAAAACCGGGTCGCTGAAACCTCTCTTTAGATGAAAAAAACAAAAAACTTTTCGTAATCCCTTCAAGAGAAAATAAGCTTGGTAGGTTACCGCAGGTAGGAACACCCAATCGACTTAGCTAAAGCAAAAGGATCGAAAACAACCTGAGAGAGCCAATGGAGGCTGGAAGAGGAATGCACAAAATGCAAGCTCTTGCTGGGGAACAACCGCCCGTAGAATGAGCCAGGCACCGCCGACACGAAGCAGCGCCCATGCGTTGTCCCGTTCCCTTGGTTCAGCCCCTTCCGCCGGTAGAATTCAGGCAGATATCTGAAGATGGTGTTGAAGTCGTTCCCTGGAAGGTCATTAAGCAGCAGACTCAACTCCGGCAGCCGGCGGCGCAGCTGGCGGCACTTCCGCTTCACCGTCTCGATGATCTCGGAGGCCACGAGCAACGCGTTGGGCCCCGAGGAGCAGCCCAAGTCAGCGACGGCGATGCTTTTGAGGAAGGTAGTGCAGTACATGTCCGTGACCGCCTCCTGCACCACGGTGTTCGTTAACGACAGTATGGTGCCCTGCAAGGAGAAATGGAAATGGGGAGTTAGCCCCGATCGCTCTGGAAGAGTAAATTAGATCCCTAGATGTTGCTTGGAATCACACATACATACCTGCATGGTGGAGTTCCTGGCGTAGCTTTCGTCGCCAACGCCTCCTTTCATGTATAGAACTCGTCGAACTTCCATTGGATTAAGCGAGGGTTCAGGCTGCCCTTGCACTGGAAATTAAGGAGATGTGGGAAACTGGGAATTAGTTACTTCTTGCAGGCAGCGAGGAGCGGAAAAGCTGCATCGAGTTTTATATATAGGCGCGAGGGCTTGTACGCGTGTGTTTAGTTATTTTCCGCTGGATTTTCAGCCGCCCAACGTGATGGCATGTGAAAAAGCCGATAAATGCTTTCCGAGCATGCCATGGAAACATTGCTTGATTCGCTATAATTACTTAAACGGAAGTGCAAGAAAAGAAATGGTCGATATGCATACAAGTCAAAGGATGGTGGTATATATGCCCTAAAGCTCACGCAAATCTTGCAACATGAGTATCAATGCGGTGCAAAAGTAACAATATGAGAACGTGCATGATTACTTACGTGATTCACTGTTGCAGCTCGGAGAGAAGAAGTGCACGGTTAAATGACTGCTTCTCCAAGCCTTGATATATTTACTTGTTTGTTTCTTTTGGCTGATGGCGGGGAGATCTTAGTAGGAAGAAAAAGCTACGAAAATAATTATAGTTGGAAACATTTGTGGACCAATAGGTCATGTATAGCATACCGAGTAAAATTTTTTAGCATAGGGATCCTCGTAATTAATTAAGGTTTCTAAGCCAGATGGAGTTACAAGAAGCAACGGAAAACAAAATAATATAATATATTTAAAAACAAAAGAATCCGGCAGATAAGTTGTAGTACGGTGATCCAATTTGAGAGAAAAAAAATAGAGAAAGATGGAAGAATTTAGAAAGTAAAATATTAAACCTTCTTTTCTTTCATTGATGCCCCGCAACTCATAAACTCGGGTACATATATAGTCTTTATTTATAATAGTAGTAAAGTCCTCTCTTTTACAATTCATATTAGATTTCTCTCTAAAAATAAATACGGCTAATAGAAATAGTTAATAAAAAATAAAAATTCTATAAAAAGTTGATTTCAATTTCTACATCAACTTTACCTTCTGCCACTTTATTTAATTCTTCATGGATTGAAAGATAATATCCATTTATTTTTTTTTCAAAAAAGAAAGTTTTGATTTGACCAACTCATGCCAAAGCTGAAACGGCAAAATTTCGGTCTGATTCAATCCCCTAGTTATGACTAGTATTGTAGATCCTAAAATACTACCCGATTTCAAAAATGTATATAAATTAATTGGGCATCGTATAATCAAGTTATAGTTTTTTAAAATTTGGCATGCAATTCGGCTTTTCTATTTGACATATCTTGCTCCTGTACTCTGTCTAGCCTTGTTTATAGTAACCAGAATGATCCATATCTAAAAGTTTTTCTGGATTATATTGACCGAAAACTCCATATTATATCATGAACAGGTACTTCTTCGTCTCATTTTCAAATATGTTGAATTAGTGGTTTTGATCTTTCCGTGTAACTTGACCAAAACAACGAGCTTGTATCGGCCGAAAACTCCAGCTTACATCATGAAATGTTGGTTCTCTGACTCAATTTCAGAGATATTGAATTAGCGGGTTTCATCTTCTGATCGTTATAACCGACATGTGAGACCTTCAACTTTAAACAAGTAAAAGTTTTGGGGGCATAGGGAGAAGAGCTCGAGACCAATTGATGGTGACACTATGTCGGCAGGTTTAGCAAGTAAAAAATGCGACAATCTTCTTCTTCTTCAAAAAAAAAATTAATCAATACTGTGCTTTAAAAAAAAAAAAACAGTCTGAGCTATCTAATTATGGAATAATTTACGCGTAGAAAGAATGTTAGAAGGGCAGAAATATTTGTGGAGCTCTAATCTCATCTAGTTCCAAAAAAGGTTCCAATGAGAGTATTAAACCCCTCTTTGGTGAGTATCTTCTTCCAAAAACTCTCGCGGATACATTCCTTTCTCTTAATAAAGTTGGGGGAAGTTTTTTACTTCATTATTCCTCAAATAAGGCATTTGAATTGCTTGATACCTCAAAGCTTTATTTTTCTGCTTTTGTTTGAAAAAAATCTAACTGTGTCGTGGCAATTGCTATTAGGCAAGATTGGAATGATCTCTATCTTTTCGGAGGTCATGAACTGCATTAACCAACCAAACCATACATCAAGATTGCATGGAACTTGGCCAACCATAGGTTAAATAGAATAAAATCCTTTTTACTCCACTTATTCTACTTTAATATGTCAAATTCATTTTTTTTCAAGGGTAAAATTGATATATCAAAAGATGAGTAAGTCTCTTTTTTTTTTCCCACTTAGTTTGAGCTTACCCGGTTAGGATAAAAAATATAGCGATAGCAATCAAGTCGAGTCGGACCAAATATGGGTCATATTGAGTATAGAATAGGTCAAAAATTTATCAATCCAAATCCAACTTATTTATTAAACGGGTCAAAAATTTAGATTTGAATTTGACTATTTTATTAAATATGTAACTCAACCTAGCCTAGTTAAATAAGTTAAGTATTGCCATGTCAATTATGTCCAGAACTCATATTTCATATCAAGCAATCAATTCAATGTCTTGAAATTACAACTTGACTAGCACATGCATCTGAGTATAGTTAGTGGGTCCTCATTGCATGGAATTGTCGATGTAGTTGAAATATTACACTCAATGGCCTCAAGCAGATAGATCCCTCACTTAGAAACTAGCACAATAGAGCATAATTAATGTATGGAAATATTGTTTTGATTGTCGATAAATTGAAGCTGGATTATAGCATATAACTAACAAGAATACAATCGTTTTTTTTTTTTTTAAAGAAAAGATCAGGCATCTGCCTAATCGCTTTCATTAAGTGAATAAAATAAGGATATAATAAAGAAGTATATATATACAACAATAGCTTAACATTTTAAATCTTTACATCGGACTAGTTTAGTTATTTCTCCACAGAAACATTGCACTGTTATAATGTACCTGAGATTTGTTTGTAATTCATGGAAGGTCCTAAAAGATATTTCCTCTTTGTCTTGGTGCATGAGACTTAGGAACCATAACCTAGAATTTTCAGACTTCTATTTTGAAGTTTCAGAAAAAAAAAAAGAAAGGAAAAGTTAAAAAAAAAAAAATTCACGGAAAGTCTTACATGATGATAAGATCATAGGACGACAACAATGTAATAAATCTCATAATGCCCCTAACATTTTCTTTGAAAAGATTTACCCATATAATTTGTTGGTAAATCATGAAGCTTGGAAATATGAGCATGAAATTTGAAAGATGAAAGGTTTGCATTTTTGATGAGTTGTTCCTTAAACATCCAAGCCAAGGCTTCCATAGCGGTCTCATACCATCCTAATGGAACTAGCCCAAAATGCCATTCGCATTATAATGGTTACAGACAGGCTTTATTTGCCTAGAATGGTCCACACAGAAATCCTTTGAGTTCAAATAATTAATGTAGGCGATATCTCACCTTTATCTTGCTGTTATAACATAAAATAACATTCAATAATGGGCAAATAACATAGTTATTTGCCTAATATGTTTGTATGTGCATATATGTACGTGTATAGTTATGTATATACATACATATATTCATATCGATATGTATATTTGTATGCAAATGTTATCCGAAAATAAAATAATTTTTATCTGGCATAAAAATTTGGATTTTAAAACATATTGTTCTAATTAGCGAAGATAACAAATGGTAATTTATGTAAGGGAAAGTTACCTAAGTAGCCATTTTTAAGACACACAGTCAATGAAACGTAAAATTTCGGCAGCATCATTAATTTTAGACGACGGCTGGTCCTAATGAAGTGGACCACCATAACCGTACGTAGCCCGGCAAAACAGTAACAGTACGCGGTCCTTCGTCTCTACCCCATCTCTTTTAAGCTACAAAAGCGGCTCCTTCCGCATTAATTCTTCCGTGGCGTGGTTCGCCGTAACCATCCACCTTCACAAAGAATGCACGTCACTATACTGTATGGTGGAGCACTGTTCCAAGTACTTGTGAAAAAATCAAATATCTCGAGTTATCCATCACATTTTTGAAGATTACCATATGCTGCAGATATTATAGCCAATTCAAGATTTATGTATGGCTTGCTTAAGAAAAGCTTAGGGATTATAAGTTTATCATGTTCCTCTCAGAAAAAATGAAGAATTGTAAGTTAAACATGCTTCTTTTTTTTTTTTTTTTTTTTACAGCTCTCTTATCTTTTGGCTATTGTACGTTGTTTGCCCCTTCCTCATTGTGGTCTTGTATTTGGTGTTAAAGTGAAAAATGTTAGGGCGACTGCAGGGTTGCTAGGCACTTGGTTTGTCCAAAACGTTTCTCCATTCCTTTCCTCCATGTAGAGGAGTACTGTATCAAGGAGAATGCATGCCCCGCATTGTCGAGAGAGAGAGAGAGAGAGAGAGAGAGAGAGAGAGGGAGGAGGGCAAGCCTACCTATTCTTCTGCTCAATTAAAAAACATACAGCTACTATTTTCTTCATTATTTTTTTGGACAAATTCATTGTTTTCTAAATTGCATGCGACTATGCCCGTGACCTTGAAATGTTGTTACTTTTTGATGTTATATATCTATTACTATGATACCAAGTCCAGGGATGCGAATTTATTGTTGAGTTACACTCTACGTGATCTTCCTACTATAACATATTTTCTTTTTATTTTCCTCATTGTCGGGCGAGTTGCAAGACTTTTCCGACCGACCCTACTCTCTTTTCTCTCTCTTCTGTATAATTTTCCATGTGCAAAATGCTGTTCATTTTGGATGCGCAACAATCTCTCTCTCTTCGCCATTAATTAGACCTTATTAAATTGATGTTAAGTCGATGGGCCCGGACGCATTGATTTTTCTGTCTACTTCCGTCCTTTCTTCCTCTCCTATATCATTCATTAATGATTTGCCGACAACGGCACTGCTGCGTCCAGCTAATTCCAAACTACTGACGAGATCCAGTTATCCCGCACTCTCCGAGATGTCGATGCGAGGCCATCAGGGAGCAGACATTCCCACCCGCCCTGTCGCCGGAAACTGTTGCTCGATGAGAAATTTTATCAGTAACGGATAAAACTTTCTTGACTAGGTGCACGTAATTGACCAGCGACTCCCAATTAACCAGAATAGAATTGGGAGAAGGTCTGAACTCATGACCAGCGCAGCGAGGAAGCTGAGGAAGACCGTTTTGCATGGGAGCACGAATCCTTTGCATGCACGGCACCGTGAAATACTGCAGCACCGGCCGCCAACAAACCATCAAACAACATAATCTATGAGCACGTACCGTGTTGTTGTACACGGTGTGCATTATTTGATGATGGTTCGTACTAATATGTTGTTTGTGGCCTAAAATTTCTGGATCCAAAATTGTAAGTTTATCTTCTTCTCTTTTTTTTAGCATAATATATGAATCTCGAGTGTGTTTCCATCATGGAACAAATCATCCAATCTCGGCCTTGTAAGTTTTACAGCAATTCTAGCAGTGTTTCCAGTTGGAAGGAGTTTAATCCTAGAATAGCTTATCCAATCATCCATGCTCCAAGAATTACCGCGCATGTATATAAGGCCTTATATCATGGGGACCAATAAGATGAAAAGTCCAATATCACAAGTGTAAGAATCGCTAGGCCATGTCCAAGTCTATCCATTTGATGGGGAACTAGAGGTAACATGATCGCGGGACCAGGTTTGGCCAAGAGCTGGTCCCATGCTAATCGGAGGACATAGCCAAGGACGGGCTAGGTTTAGGCTTGTGCTAAAGTTCTGTGCACCGCGGTCCGTTGGCCCAATTAGTCAACTAGGGCCAATTTAATAAGCCTAATCCGGCCCATAAATACAATAATTCTTGGTGCTCGATCTCACGTGACCAGCACCAGCAGAGGAGTTGGGAATGACGCTTGCTTCCCCGCTAGAGAAAAGTGGCCCCACCACCTTTCCTCGGCGCGGACGCCGCCTGGCGGCATGAAGCGGACCCACCGATCACGGCTTTGCGACCCTGATCGGCTTTGCCTCGTCTTGTCCGACCTCCGCCTGGCCTCCACCGGGTGGGTAAGAGTTCTACTCCTGTCTCCAATTTTATTCTACAAAATCACTCCTCTCTTCTGTTTCGGTTCCAGTTCTTCCCTAATTTCCAATCAAAACCCTAATTTCGCACACTCTCTTTGATTTCCTTCAAGTCTCTAACCCAACTTCTCCTGCCATCATGGTTCCGGTCCTTCGGGTGGATTCAACCTATCCCATTTGCCGAGCTTGCCCCATATCTTTTGTACTGCCAACTAAGGCCCCGTTTGGAGGAGCTGTTGGCAGTAGAGCGGTTAGAAGTAGAACTTTTTGAAATAGAGCTTTTACAAAACGTTATTTACTATTTGGTAACTATATTTTTAAAGTGATAAAGCACTTTAACATGTATTTGGTAAACAAACTGAGAAAGTACTTTTGTATGACAAAATTACCATAAAGGACATTGTATAGTATTATACAACAGAGCATAATAAAATATAACATATATTAATATATAAATATATGATATAGTATAATATTATTGTAATATAATATAATATTATTATGATATAGTAATATAACATTGCATACTATAGCATAATAATTTAATATAATATTAAATTATTTAACATAACATATTAATATATTATGATATAATGTAATACAATATTATATTTACAGTATAATACCATAATAAAGATATAAAATATTATAATTATTAGCATAAATTAATTTTTCATAATATAACATAATATTAAATTATTTAACCTACATATTAATGTATTATGATATAATATAATATTATATTTATAGTTTAATACAATAATAAATGTCTAAAATAATAATAGGAAACAAGAATACATTTTCTTACATGGAAGGGAGTCTGATCCACGGCTAAGGTTCTTTGTTAGGGCTCCAGCAAATTTTTAGATTTATAAAGGAACAAAGTATGTAATTGTTATATTTATTATAGGTATTTTGGTAAAAAAAAAAACAGCTTTCTGACAGTTCAAAACTGCTTTTTCGAAAAGCTCCAAAATATAGCTTCTCTCAAAAAGCTATTTTAACTTTTCGAAATTTTTACCAAGTACATTTTTTATCCAAAATTACTTTTGAAGAGCCAGAAAGTGCTTTTTGGCCTTCCAAAAGCTTCCCAAATAGGACCTAAGTGCCCATGATAGAAAATGGAGCGCGAAATTAATGACGAACTACGCGGTAGAACCACTCACCCACCCCCCCTGCGCGCCGGGGCGGGCGGGGGGGGGGGGGGGGGGGGGGGGAGGAAGCAAATGGGCCCGGCCCACACAAAGGATGGAAAAAAGTTTGCACTCATTTGGTTCGATAAGAATTTTTTCTCGTCCAAATATTTTTTATAAAAATATAATATTTAAAAAAATAATTTTAGTACATTTTGTAGCATATTTTAAAAAAATATAAAATATTTATTATATTTTTAATAAAAAATTTTGATGGTTTAGAAATAGTTTTGAAAAAAATATATATTTTTTAAAAAACTCCAACAAGATTTTTTTAAAATTATTATTATTATTATTATTATTATTATTTTACGAGTGAAACGAGTCTTACGAGCAATATCAAAGTTTGCCTGCTGGCAGGTGGCCCATTTACAAATGTAGCCCGCCCATTTCCATCCAAATCTTGTATCTGAACCCGCCCAAATCTTATTAGTTGTCGGGCACGGATCCGGATCATTCTTTTCTCAGCGGATATGATTTGGTTTGCATCTTCTTTGTCCTATTCGGACTCGGATTCAGGATCGTGCGGTTTCCACCTTTGTGAGGAGTAGTGAATTTGTAATTCCAGTCCGTTCAATTACTAGTGTATTGTCACAACATGATCATTAGAAATAATTAAAGGATGCACGGTGGGTTTGTGGACCCATGAGTTTAGGGAGTTCGCTCTCTAGACGAGTCAAATTGACTCGAAATTCTTGGCCCAAGTTTTGATCAGGTGTGTGTTGCGTGAGGCGCATTAGGCCTGGAAGTTGACTGTTGACGTGGTAGTGCAAACCTAATTCTAGCTACTTAGATATATGTTAATATAGAAAAAATAGAAGTTTTCAAATAACCGTGGTATTGATGCACGAAATTTAGTGATAATTCTAAATACGGTGCTGTTTAATTATAGGACATGGCAATGATGCTAAGAGCTGAAGATGCAAAGGATAATTCTAAATACTGTGCCGTTTGATTTTGTTATATTTTCAGCATTATTTCGAGCATTAGGCTCTACCTGATATAAATATACTTCTGTGAAGTTATTTTCCTAGCCTTTTTGATTATTTAATGAACTGCATTATGATCACATATCATTTTCTATATAGCGTTTACTGCTCATTAAAATTTGTTCATCATTTTTAATGTTTCATGGAGCAATATTATATGTGGTAAATGACAGCATGTTCAGCAACTTTACAGGTTTTACTCTCTTTAGAGTTAACTTTCTTAAGGAAAAAGATTTCTTCTGTTTGGAATTTGGTAGATTTGTCCTCTGAAATTCTGCTATTAAATTTCTTCTCATTTACTTTTTAATGATTTATATTATTATGAGTACAACTAACATCTTCTAGATTTCATAACCACTAAAATGTCTGGTAACAGTATCCAGTCAAATTATTTGCTACAAGATTTCTTTTGTTTTGTTAGTGCTCTGTTTATTTATTTATTTTGACGCTGACCTGGTAATGCGTGGATTTTGGTGGCTTATGAAACAGTTTGGAAAAGTATTACGGATACAGAAGGTTCCAAAAGGCTCAACCCGATCTGTGAATGGATATGTGCAGTCCTATCTAGGCAGGAAAAACTTCTATTGGGAGATGTCGAAGAACTACTAGAATCCAAGTCAAGGGATATTGCGGAGCAGAATTATATCAAGCACTTGATGAGTCACATGTTGGGCTCCAAGTATATAGATTGCGGGGTATGACATTTCTTTTCCATGATATAATTTTTTTTCCCCAACTTTTGGCTATCATCTGTCTGCCTTATTCAATTACCTTTACGTATGTTGCACTAAACATCATATTGAAACTGTTAATATGTCACCATCTAATGCTAAATTTTTGTTTTTCCATAGTATACGGTAAAGTTACTTTTTGTTGTACTTGATTTTAATGCCTCAAGAATTTTGAAATTTCTCTTTCTTTTTTTTTTTTGGGGGGGGGGGGGGGGGGGGGGCCGGGGGGGAGTGATGTACAGCAAATTTTAGTTTAATTTGCTTGAACCTTTGAAGGTAATGGATATCAAATATGAGAGTTGTTTGGTTTTATGGTGTTTAACAGATAATAGTTGTGAGGTGAGAAAGCCACTTAAGCATACAAGTTGATCTTGATGTACCTAAAATAACCAATTTCTCGTTTAACTCTTCTGAGTTAGCAAAGCTCCAAATTCCGGCACTCTGGATTGTTGGGTACTGTTGACAAACATTTTACCAAAATGATTTATTTGATTCTTGTAATTAATTTTTTTATAATATAGGATAGTGGTGGGCATTTTGCCAATCAAGGTTTGAGAAAATGCAGTTTCAGTCTTTCAATTTTGGTTTTGGCTGGGCAAAACGACTTTTGGTTATGCTAGCTTCTTCAGTTTCAAACAAAAATCCATTAAATTTGGAAGAGAAGGAGATCCTGATTCTGGAAAGTAAATAAACATCATCATCAGAGGTATATAAACCGCTGATCCATATATTTTGCCATAGCTTCACTCGTTGCCTGTTTATGGAGCTTGCAACTTTTTATAATTGTCTGTAAGTCTTCTTTCCATGCATTCAGGAGTCAAATACATGGAAATATTGGTAAAATCTTTGCCTTCAATTACTACTCAAGATCATACTCAACTCTTTAAACTGGTTTAAATGAGCCTTTGGTGATCTTAATCCAAAAGGGAAAAAGAAAGGAGGCAATAGTTTTATTGCATCTCATAATGGCGAATGATGGATAGCAGCTAATCACCGCACACTCCCCTGGTGCAAAAGAAGAAGAAGAGTTTGGGGGGGGGGGACATTTTAAATTTTAGGAGTTAGTTATCTTTCATATATCAGTTACTGGTATCTCTGAAATAGCTACAAGTTTCGCATGAGACTAATTCTGAAGTTGCTACTCAGTGTTTTAGACAAGCTGTCAATGGTTTCCTACTCTATTTTCAATTGGAAGCTCATTATTTCCATATGATCTCCATTATTAGCTTACAAATTTCTTTTAATATGGCAGATTCTTGTCGCTGTATCCAGGGAATTTCTGGAGTCCATTAGAAAGACTATCCATGATCAGCGTCCTGCCTGGCGAATTGATGCTGCAGAAGTTGATGTCTTATGTGATTTCTGCATTTCTTATTTCTGACCATTCAGTTTTCACTGGTATCGTCCGGTTCTCAAAATTCTAGATCTTTTGCATATAAAACTAGTGCTGATATTATATAATAGATGAAAGCATGTTAGTCAGGGGGCACATCTTGCACCACAAAAGCCCTATTGATTAAGATTCCTGTCTTAAATTAAATAACTAATGGTGAGATAATATTGCTTGTCTGAAATTTGTCACATTTTTACTTTGAGAGGCTTTGCTCACACATGCGCATATATACGTATACATCTTCCGAGCAAAGAATATGTCTACATGTGGGGGCATAAATACATGTCTACTATAAATCCGTAATGTATTCAAATATAGTTAAATGAATACTACTTGGATGGGTAGAACAGTAGCTGTTTTAGTGCAGATCACACTGCAGGTTTCTCAAAATAAGAATTCACACCATTGATCATGATCCACAGTATTTAAAATGTGTACAAAATCAAAAAATCAAATGTTTTGAAGGCCTTCAGATCATCTTTCAAAGTGTTAAACTGGATACAGGAGAATGGAATTCTCTCTTGATTGGTTGTTTTGATTTGCCTGTTTTGTTCTTAATTGACTCAAACTAACTTTAATTGAAAAATGTTGACATTGAGACCTGGACTAATACACATATCAGCACCAAAATTGAGAAAAATATTGACTGAACAAAATTGAGAAAAATGAAAAAAGATTATATTTATTTCTCTATAGTTGTCTGTAATATTTTTGAGTCTGTAGAAGACTCAGCCTAAGAGGGACTAGCCACATTGGCTCACCTTTGCAGAAAAACGTGACATGCATGGCTGGCTATTCACAGACATAATTTTAGTGATAACTGATTCCAGATTCTGGTACTAGTCTAAACACTGTATTCAAATTCAACTTATCTCTTTCCTCAAGTTCAGTCCATTTTGTTTTCTTCTTTTATTTATGTATTTTCACAACATTTGCTTCCCGTTATCAAGAATTTGTAATCTTTAACTTCTTAATACTAATCAGCCTTTGATATACTAACACCAAAAAGTTATAGTGGCATATTGATATTTGCATCATCATTGGCATAGTGCGCACTTCTGGAGTTTCTCTAGATCTATTCTATGGACGTCTAGTATATGACTTGAGTAGCATGCTTATAATATTTTTAGCTTTATCTCAGGTTCTCCTAGAATGGGCATCTGCGTCGCAGTAGAAATAAAGGTACTCCTCTATGGCAGCATTTGCTTTTGTTTCTTGTAGTTTTTCATTCTTTTCCTGAGCTTTATGTGATAATATTTGGTTTTGCTGCTTCTTTTGCTTTACATGTTTGAGTGGTTCAGCCAAAGTGTGGATTCCTCCCATCTTCAGAATTCATAACCAAGGCAAATGTTATTAAGAATCATGTAACATGATTTAGAATGCATCAATTTCGGAAACTTCATCAGGGACAGGCATGTATCTACTCAATTAACATACCATTAATTTAATTCCGTTAATATAAAAGCAATGTGAGGTATTGTAGAGACTAATTGATATTCTTAGTTAGTCTAGCCATAGCATTTTGTGGATGATATGCCAAGTACTGCTTATCACTTTCGATCAACCCAATGTTTTTTTTTTTTTTACTTCCTTTTGTTTTCATTGTTCTTTGTAACATTATAGTCCTCTAATGAACCTACCTCATTATTATAACTAGTGCGTATCAGGCCATGACATTACTCTTTGCAACTCCTCAAAACAACTTCCGCATATTCTTGAATGGTTCTCGCATTTTTGGTGGCTTGGGAGGTGGCATGGACAGTGCTGCTGTTTGGTCTCATGAAATGAACATGGTTATCAAAGATCTGATCAAGGTTCGTGGCCTACAATTACCAAGCTTCCTTGAACTTGTTTCAGAGGTGATTTTCAGTTCTGGAGTACTAGATCAGCTTCTAGCAACTCAAAAGCTGGATGCTCTTTGTCATGTCCCGAACCCAGCACTCGGGTCCGGTACGCGACCAACCGCATGAGCCCTAGAGTAGTGCCCTAAAGATCATGAACAAAATCCCGATAATTCTACAATTAACCACTTAATTCAAATAGATAAATCCAACATATCCAAATAATCAAATCGGTCCAATTACAAGAGCTTTCAATGTTCATCGGTATCAAAATAAACTAACTAACTAACTGACTCTGACATTTGCGCTCTGCGCCCATCCCATCCATATCTATGCATCCTGCGTGTCTGAAAAAGAGAAAGAAGGGGGTGAGCTTTATAGCCCAGAATCCCCATGCATTCATACCAACACAATAATAATATGAATTTGAAAATCGGAAGAAATCGATTCATATATCATAAAATCATAAAACCGGCTATCAATAATGCTCGAATAATCAATATTTACATATGAACATCAAATACCAATAAAAATCCATCCACTCAAGAGTGATATAGTATATGATATTTACATAAATCTTCATTAATGATTTCAATGCTTTTTTTCCATTCTTTTTAACTTGATCTGGATCAATTATTTTATTGACTTTGGGCCAAATCTTGGATACATTCTCCAGCCTGTGATGGGGCTGCCAAAGTATTACATTCCCAGCCTGTGATGGGGCTTGCCAATTTTAGTTCCACATTTACTAGCTTGTGATAGGGCTGCCAAGTATCACATTTCTAGCCTATGGCGAGGCCTGCCAATTTTAGTTCTACTTCATAGCCTGTAATGAGGTCTGCTAAAGTGTTACATTTTCAGCCTGTGACAGGGCCTGCCATAATAACGAGATAAATCCAAGTTCTTGTTTATTCAATTCAGTTCACATCCACACGTCAATTTTTTTTTATTTACTTCAGGCTTTAGACTAACCACATTCACATTTCCAGCCCGTCACAGGACAACCAATATCACATGGTTAGTTAAGTGCACTACATCCATTAGTCCGATTATGCAAGTGTAGGTTATCCGCATACATGCGTACATCATAATATCAATCACAAGCAAATACGATAAAATACAATTTAATACAAAAACCATCATAAAACTATTTCCGCTTCTTACTTAACTGGATCATAGCATATCATACGAACATAGGTGCAAAATTTATATTATATAGGTTAGTGTACAAGAATTCTTACTTCTTTGCTGACAATTCAAACAGATTACCCTAATCTATGAACTGGGGTGTACAGAATCCTGCTTAACGTCTCTTTGTCCAACATATTGTTCTCTCTACAGAACCAAGTCAATATTAAAAATCACTTGGGGTATCTAACAACTCAGAACCTTCTATTGATCCAAGGCTATCTAGCAGTCCTTACAAACAATGATCTCTCCGGATCAAACTATAGGGAGAAAACTGTAACTAGAGAGAGAAAGATCTATGGATAGAGAAAGTCTAGTAGAGAGAAGGACCAGTAGAAAGAAAAAGTCCCGTGGAGAGAAAGTCTCTAGAGAGAGAAACTAGAGAGAGGAGAGAACCGAGTGGCTGTCCCTCTCTCTCTCTCTCTCTTTCTCTCTCTTTCTTCCTTCTTCCCGAAGGGAGGGAAGTGTTCGGCAGCGGGTAGCCGTCCATGGTCGGCGAAGCCCCGTGGTCGACAGCCCGTGGCAGCGTCGGCGGCGCGCCATCCCGGCAATGGCCGACCGAAAGGAAGAAGAAGAATAAAACAGGGGAGGTTCAAGACGGAGCAGTGGCCTAACAACCGGCGAAAGGAAGAGAGAAAGCTTACGTTGTCTCTGGCGAGCTCTCCCAGCCGGATCGACGGCGAATACCCCGAGTTCTTCCCACGGATTGCCGAGCAATTTAAGCTCCTAACAAAGAGCTCCCAAGGTTGATGCCAAAGAAGAGGGGAACAGAGCCTTTTATAGACGAGGATCGGCTCAAACAAGATAAGTTGTGATCACCTTAGACTCCTCCCTCCGGTGGAATCGGAGGAAGAAGTTGGAACAGGGGAGAGAGAAGACTCCGTTCGGGAGTCTCCCTCCCCTTTCACATGGGTCGGGCCGGTGCCGTAGCTCGCGGGCCGGCCCAGGCCGAACAGAAAAATGTGGGCCCTTACAATTTGAAGTAGAAGGTGCTATTCATGCGTACTACAACGTTATATCTCAGCCTTGCATGGTATGCAAAAGTTTAGGTGATACAGAGCTCTTGCATCAGTATTCCTTCCTACATTCTCTCTCTCTCTCTCTCTTTCTCTCTCGAAAAGCCTGAAAATAGTAAGAGATTATGTAATAGCTGCTACAGCAAAGGATTGTGGTCTGACGATCAGCTTAAGACGTATAGAAGGTGGAAGTAGAGAATCTGGTTATTTATGGAATCATCTGATCAGAGCTTTGATTACAAGGTATGTATCCATCGTTAGTTTCTCATTTCGTTTTGGAGCTCTTATTTTGATATTTTTCAAGATGATATGCACGCACACAAAGTCGGCTGTCATCAAGTTTGTCGATCAGTGAAGTAACTGTATGTGATAGTGCACATTTATGTGATATTATAAGTGTCAAATTATTGTGTATGTTGCTGCTATTTATTTTACATTTCAGCCTATTGCAATATGGAATAATATGCTTCATATCTCATCTATGGTAAAGCAAAGTGACCATGATTTTTTGAAAAATTGGAAAATTGGAAAGCATAAAAGTTTTTTAAAAAAGAATGCATTCTGGTAGCATTTAGATGTCTTCGCCTCTTTGTTGAACAGATGTTGAGCAGTTAGTTATTTTTCTAATGGCTATCTGAGCAATTTCTTCACGACGTTATTTTAAGCTTTTCTGCAGGCAAACTTCATTGACCTGGATATGAAACCTCTGCAGAACATGGTTCATTACTACGAGTTAGATCAGAAGATCGCGAACTTCTATATTAAGAGTGAGGACCTAGGAGGAAGTCCATGCGATTCTACAACCCGAGGTACCAAGGACAGGAAGATTCAATGTCAACAATGAAAAAAAGTCCTGAGTTTGAATATCATGGAAGTGTTTCTCAAAAAAAAAAAAAAAAAACAAAAAAAGAAGGAACAAGAATGGAGTTAGCTGAAAGTATCTCCTATATGTTGGATTTTGGTCAATTTATGTTACTTGCTCCTTGATATTGAAAACTTTCAGGCATGTCAGAGTATGTATTTATGTTTTGAACAACAAGAAAAATTGTAAGTTGTACTAATAGTAACGTGCGTTCAAGCCCAAGCACTGCTTCCTTTATGGAGTGGCATTCATGCATCTACAACTGCCATTATCTATAACTATAAGTAATACTTCTGACTCATTCTGCTCTTTATTTTTCTTTAATTCTTAACTTGTTACAGTTTTGGAAGCATAGTTGTTTTGTTTTTACAATGATACCTGCTGTTTACTTTACCATTATCCAAATTTTAGCATTTTAAGCAACTCCTGCTATAGACTGTTTCTTTTTCCAAGACCCACCTCATCTTTAGTTATCTCCAGTAAGTTTTCCCTTTTGTAGCCAAGATTTCATCGGTAACTATCATAATGGAAACTCCCATTGCCTGGTAAGATGAATGCTAGTATTTCAATTTGTTTAAGGTACGGAAGATAATGAATTATGGCTAAACATTTATTG